>NC_091744.1:7721886-7845021 GCF_043380555.1 Nothobranchius furzeri | reverse complement strand
CGGAAGAAGAAAGACATGGAAATGCTTGGGTTCTAAAAGCCTGACAGATCTACATAACATTGAAAATTAGTATTCATGGTCTCACCCAGCTTGGCTCATGACGAGGAAGGCTGTTGTTGGTTTAACATCCAGGAGAAAGCAGAGCATGGTTGGGCTAGTAGAAGCTAACCGTTAGCAATAGCAACCGCACCGCATAGCAGAACAGCTTCAGGTTTGTTTTATTTGTGGAGATAAAACATCAACATTGCAAAGTAAACAGTCAGTGCTACAGTTGCATTGCTGTAAGCCAATCAGAAGTGAGATGTCTGAATATCAGTAAATGAGACACCAAATCCTGCCAACTGCTACTCACTTCTGCACTGGCTCACTTCTAGTTCCTGAAACAGGAGCGAGAGAGCCTTTTCCCCCCAGAGATCGACTCACAAGGCATTAATTTACATTAGAGACCATTGCCAATGAGTTGGAAAAACAAGTTAACTTGATCTTTAAACTTTTTGGGTGTTCTGAATTGACTGGTGCTTTTGCAGAGTGTGGTCAATAAAGACTAAACAAGCACAACAATCAGTTTATAAACCAACTAGAGATAAATTATTGTGAGATTTAATTTGGATTTGAACACATTTAAAAATTCATTTCCAACCAATTGTAGCCTCAAAGTGTCCACATGGAGCATTGGGTTTAATACCAAACCTGCCACATTGAGACCTATACATGTCTACTGCCGCCTGTTGGAGAATCTACAGGTGGTGAGAGCCAATTTTATTTTTTTATTGCTGTTATTTTGTTACATAACCACATAATGAATTAAAAACAGATTATTACACAGGTGTTTTATAAACAGTACTTAATAAATAGTTCAACTTTTAAACCCTTTACTATAAATATTTCATGTTTACAATTTAAAAATAAAATTTTTAAGAGATTTTACAAGTTGCAAATTTTGGTGACAAATTTCAAGTTAAAGGAAGTTACATAAATGTCCCCAAACCTTTGGGAGTGACTCACGGGGAATTGTTTCTTTGTGTGCCCGGAATTTAAAGTGTTAAAAACAATTTGAATGATTTTTTTCCTCTTAAGAGTCACTGTGTTTAAGTAAGCATCTAGATCCGCATCTGGATTTAGTTTCCAGGCGTCAAAAAGTGCAACCAATGAGACGTCTTTAAGAGGAGTTGGCAAGAAAATGAATCAAATGAGGATAAATTGTGAACAAATTGAAAAGTAATGGAGAGACATTGTGACCAAATTTTGAGACCAAACCACCATGAGTCATGAAATAAAATAAATAAAATACTTGCTAAAATAAACTATTTTAATAGATCACGAGTGAAATTGAAAATGTATAAGTTGCTTAATAGCTGTTGTTATTGGATTTTTCTTTTTTAACTGGAGCATTAATGAAGCATCCCCATCACCCAAAGGTAAAGAATTTCTGGTCTAGAGGGATGACTTAAGACAAGTACATATGTGGGGAAAATAGATCATTTATAAAAATCTATTCATAAATTTATCAACTTTAAAGGTGTGGATGACTGAAAAAAACATTTATTCCTGATTATAATCAGTTATTCTGAGTTTTTCATGCAGGCCAAAAATGAAAATAGTCTCCTACACTTATCTCCTGCTTTAACTTCTGATAGAAAATTGACGATGAAACTCTAACGCCGGGGACACACCGGCGGCGGAAGCGCCGCGAAGCGAATCGCTCACGAAATTCGGCCGCTGCTCGCCGCTCCTCAGTTCAGATCAGACGTGCCCCAGAACACCTTTAAGACTGATGACATTTGAATTGAATAAAACATGGAAATATTTATTTTATCAACATTCTCGTAGAAAAGCATTCCTACTTGGACACATTGTAGAAATAGAAATTATTTGATAATCAATGAAAAATGTGAAAAGAAGTTTGTTTAATTTTCATGGCTGTGCAGTTGCACACTCACACTTTACACACACACACACACTCTCTCTCTCTCTCTCTCTCACGCACACGCACACACACACACACACACACACACACACACACACACACACACACAGCGGCTGTGTTGGCAAACATTAGACAAGTTTCAGTTCAGCCAAAACTGATTAGTCCGAGCATCACAGGCGTTGTTTCTACACGTTATTAAACTTTTAAGCCACCAAAAAACAGGATTGTAAGAAGAAAAGGAGGGAGAGTGGAAAGAGAAAGTAATTATTCATCCTCACTCGTTCACACACCCACTGCTTCTCTGGTAAACCCTGAGTGAAGTTTCAAACGATGACAACCGCTTAGGTGTTCTTTATTTCCCAGCCTGTTGACCCCTGATTACAGTTGATTTATTAGGACTTTTCCTTAAGTTTGTTTTCTCTAATTGGCTCTTTTAAGGAGGAATGCTCCCAACAAGCCGTAACGTGCCGATAAATGGCTGGCTTCTCAAACTTTAAGGGCGTTATGCACCATGTCCAACTTCAAAGCCCGTCTTAACTCCACGCTTTAATTGTATCTTCTTCAAGGCTGTCTGCCTGACCGCCATCTGATTCTGCTGACAAATGCACTTCTTTCTCCTCTTCATGCACATCCCTCTATCTCCTCAGTCCTCCTTTTCTCCATCTGTCATTGAACAACTACCCCTCCAGATTCCCTTTAGGCTCTGCTGCTACAAGTGTCAATTCAGGCACGAGCTCTAAATTACTTTTTCTGAAGAAGTGTTGACACCTGAAAAAGAATGATGCTGTCCCCCCCCCCCCCCCCCCCCCCCCCCCCCACACACACACACAGTGTTTATTGCGCCTTTTTTGTTGCCATCTATCTCTGAGCCTACAAACAGACATTCACGCTTCCCTCTATATGGGCTTTAATTTGCCATTGTCCTCAAGATATTCCCCGCTCAGGCTTGAGATAAAGGGATAATCACTTCAAAGGGAAGCTGTGGGGGGGGGGGGGGGGGGGGGGGGGGGGGGGGGGGGGGGGGCTTCTACCCCCTCCTCTCCGCTGAAAGGAGAAGTGGACAATAAAGCTAATTGAGAGGGGGAACTGATCACAGGGTCTGTTCAAAGGGATGCCCGGCCACGCCCCCCCCCCCCCCCCGCACTTAATTTTAGTGGTGTTTATGATGATGCTTTAGCCAAAATTATCACTCAACCCATCACATCCTTTCAAACTGCCAAATTTAGGTTGTTTACAATTATCCCAGCCTCTCCTGTCTGTTTCTTCAGCTCTTAGCACAAGTACGTAGATTTGTTTGGAGCAAACAAACAATGAGCTGTATAGGATTTATGGTTTCCACAATGTGGGAACGTGGGCCGGCTGTGGCCTGCAAAGTGATGCAAATCCTTAAGTTCTTCTAATAAAGCACCAAAAAAAAGCCTGATCACGAGTGTGTGTGTGTGCATGTGTGTGTGTGCATGGACGAGTGTGCGGTGATTGTATGTCCACTTTTGGAAGTTGGGTGCGGGAGGGGAACTGTAATTTTTAATTGTTTTATACTTGGGGAGGGGGGCTGGGATGGGAATGTGGGATCTATGGGGCCATTTTAATCTGTAAAGCACTTTGAGTTGCATTTTTTTGTATGAAAAGTGCTATATAAATAAAGTTGATTTGATTTGATTTGATACTGATGCAACTATTAATGAACAATCAACGACTTCTATAGTTGTGCAGCAAGATGAAAAGAAAGCAAGAAGAAAGGATTTTAATAATTTTTAAAACAATTCATTCCATGCAAGACCATGAATTAAAGTAACAGAGCAGTTTCATGCTCCTCCGTCCTACTGTTGAAAGTGGAATTACAACTGTCGTAAACAACAGTGCTGCAGCCTGCTGTAGCTAGCGCTAACAATGAGCTAACACTAATACTAAAAAAAAGTAGGAAGTAAAAAGATCCACACCGTTGGACAATAAAATATTACTAACAAGTCCAGTAGCAACAAAGCCAGGTCACTATCAGTCCATGAATTTGTAGCCTCCTTTCACTCCCTCACACTAGTGTAGGCTATGCTGAAGTTCACTCTGGTTTTAGCTCTTTGCTCCACCTACAAAGACATGACTCTTATACTTTTACTTCCAGGCTCCGCCATGATGCCAACAGAAAAAGCAATCTTCTTTTTTTTTCTTCATGTGCTTTTATTGACAACCGGGAAACTGAAAATGGTAACCGCTACAATTACGCTACCCCCTCCATAAAACTAGCTGTTGTGGGTTTTTGGTAAGCTGAAGGCTGCAGAGTGGTTTCAGATATAAAACTATTCAAGATTCTAACCAAACAATCATTGAAATCAGTGTTAAAGCTCTAGATTAAAGTTTAAAAAATAGCTGTTGTTACTTTAAGTCTTCTGTCTATTTCTGTGTATCTTGGTGACACCTCGGCTGCCGGGAGTGAAATAAATACTTTCGCTGGCCCTCGAAAGCATGACGCTCTAATTAAAGATGAGCTCAGTTTCTAGTCAGTGCTGGCACACCAGATGCCTCCAATTTCTCCCAAACCACGAGCTCTCAATTAGCCTCCAGGTCACCCTATTTTATTGGGGCTTCATGGCACTCTCATCCTGCATTGTGCTTTTAAGGCGTTTGGATCTCCCTGTGAAATGGTTAGGGCTTCAACAAAGGGGTCAGGGCAGGGTCAGCTTCAAAAAGGGGGCTTCTTGTGGCTGTTTTACAGCACCCTCTCTCTTTTGTCACTGATAAACCCACTGGTACACTCTTGGAGGTCAACAGGTGTGGTCCCCAGGGTTTAATAATCAAAAAGATGAATTAAATTAGTCTGCCTCATCTCCAGCTAGAAATCTGATTAAAATGCAAACAGGTCCTGAGTGTAATGAGCCACTAAAACAAGTCAGATACTCCTGTGATTTTTGGCTCTAATATGTGAGTTTGAATTGGGATGTTTTTTGATTTGGAACATTTTAAATGTTCCACTTTTTAAATTATTCTGCAACTCTTTTTACGTCTCCTGCTTTTCAGATTATTTCCAAAGAAGCTTCAGATAACCCTGAAGTCACACATTTTATGTTTTTCATCAGGCTGGTCAACATAATACACATTTAAAGAGATTTTATGGGCCTTTGTGAACTGTTTAACCCTCCCACTGTCTTTATGGGTGACCCCGTGAGGGAAGTTGACCACTGAGCAGGATTGATGGTTTATCCCTTGAGGTCCACATGGCAGGGGTGAGGTGGTGCTCACTCCTCACCTCTGCCACATGGACCCAAGAGATAAACCATCAACCCTGCTCAGTGGTCAACTTTCCTCATGGTGTCACACCCATTAGGACAGTGGGAGGGTTAAAGGTTACTATTGTTGCTGATACCCACTGAACAGCCTCTGTTTAGAGAATCAGAGTTATCATCCTAAAGCAAACAGCTAGTTTGAGCATGGACAATATCAACATGTTTTATTACTATCTTAAAACAGCTTTAACCTCCTAAACTTCACAGAATTTCATAAAACTTTCATTTATAATCCATCATCATAGTAGATACCTTAATGGAACATATTCAGGCAATGGCTTTGTTTTTAATTGTTAGACATCTGACGAGAGTCTGGAACTTCCTCCTGGTGGCTGGTTTTAGTAAATGACATTGTGCTGTCTAAAAATAAATAAAAACACCTCAGAATTTGTTAAGCTCTTGGTTTTCTATCATCCTTTTATTGCAGCAGCATGTTCAGATATATTTTCTTATAAGTTTAGAGGTAATTAATAGCTCGAAAGTACCATGATTGGATACAGGGGCACTTTCAGTTTCACTTCCAGATTGCAGCGACTCCAACTTCAAAAGCTTAGAAATCTAGACCAACCTTAAGAAGCAAAAAGATTTTGCTTTGCAGATTGGTCTAACCATGCTCCAGTGTAGCCTCAGTAGTTCTACCATTGGCCCAAACAGTTTTCAGTTCAGCCAATCACAGCGCTCTATGTTTGTAAAACAACGCTGGGTGGGCGTTGCAACAAAATAAATAGATGGTGTCAGCTAAGTGATGGCGCTCGTTTTAAATGGTTTTGACGTCAACTTTGGGCGATTTTAGACTTGGGCTTTTCTTTGAGACATGAGCAGGTACTTAAGTCCTTTATTTTGAAAAAAGGAAGTTTATGTTTGTGTATTTGCTTCTTCTTCTTCAACAGTGTATGGTGGATTGCCCTGTTTACTGATTCTGTAACGATGAATACAGCACGTTGTTCATTACTCTGATTGGTCCTAGAACTGTCCAATGGAGTGCAAAGACAGTTTGAAAGACAACCGTAGATTCCGCACCACGACCGAGCTCTGTCTATAGGTTGTGGCCAGACATATGGCCTGCGAACGAAGGCTGAGAGTTTAGACCTAAAGACCTACTTTTCTGATCTGGCTTTTAACTGTGTGGGTTAGCTGTTGCTGATATTTTCACATGCTCTTATTCTGTTATGTTTATATTGTTGGTTTTTAATTGTCCCTGCTGGTTCTATCTGTTTTATTTGTATGATGCATTATAAATAAAGGTTGATTTAATTTAGTTTGTTTGTCAATGAATCCTTTTTTAAGTTTCCACTACAAAACATATGAAGGTTTATAAACTTGCATGAACCACTTTGAGATTCAGGAGATTGGAGTTATTTTTGGACAAATCACTTTGTATTTTTGTCCTTTCAGGGCTTCCGCTCAGATCTTCATCGATTCCTACAAATGTAATTTTGCATTACATGTTTATTTTGGCAGAAATATCAAAGGTGTGGAAAAATGAAAATCCATTTTAATGATTATTTCTGATTATAATCGGTCCCTCTGAATTTTTCATGCAGGCTGCAGATAAAAACACCTACAGTATCTCCTGCATTAGCCTCTGATAGAGAATAGATGGTAAAAATCTAGAATTTGAAAATCCTGACAGATCTGCGTCACACTGTCACTTAACATTTAAGGACTCACCCATCTTGACTCATAACGGGAAATGCTGTTGTTAGTTTATGTTTTTGTTTATTTATTTGGCAGGCGCTTTTATGCAAAGCGACGTAAAATTATTAACTTGTAATATTTGTGGAGATAAAACATCCATGTCTCCGGGCAAACAGATTTTGTGGTAGAGTCCCGTTGCTGCTATCCAATCCAAGGCAAGATGTCCAGTATCAGAAAATAAGGCTCCAAATCCCGCCGTGTTCTGCCACTCTCTGCTCCAGCAGATTTAATTTTGATCCAGGCACTTCCGGGGTCCAGAGACTTTTATTTATTTTTTATTTATCCAGATGAGTCGACTGAGAGCCCGTTCTCATTTACAACGTCAATCTGGCCACGAAGCAGAGACCACTGCAAATGTATTGATTAAACAAGTGTCCCACACCTTTAAAAAAAATCCTGCTGGACTCAACTTCTGGATGCACCTTGGTGCTGCTTGTGATATTCACACTTGGAAACGACATGAAACTTTGTCATGGTACATAAAATACCAGCACATGAACCGCTTCAAAAGTCTGGTAGATTGGAGTTGCTTTCAGGGGCCTTTTCTTAGCTTTGTTTGGACTGTGAGCTCAGCAGTCCTGCAGAATATAAACTCCATTTCTCCAAACAGTGGCCATTCAAAAGTATGTTACCTTCAGAAGACATGAAACTAACATGAAATCAGAAGTTGTGCAGACATTTAGAGCTGTTTGTGCACTTTTGGCACTGGATGGTTTAGTTTGGGGAAGCAATGTTTGTTTTGTGGCACGTTCCAGTATAAACAGTGACTGTGGATGACCTCTTCAATCTTTGGCACGTCACACAAATGCAAACAAGAGCCAAAGAAAGAGACACTGTGCTGTTTGCTGCTGATGCAATTTCTGATGACACCTTACAGTAAATACTTCCTGAAAGCTCACATCTATCCGGAGGTGGGTGGCAGTTGGACTCCTGCTGCACAAAGAAAATCAAGAGAATAAAGGTCTGTTATCATTGACTTGCTGCAATAGATGTGAAATGTAAATGTTAGAAATGTGCATCAAGTGTGTCTGCAGGGAGGAAGGAAAATGAGACATTTTTAAAGGTTTCCAATTAGTATTCTCACCCAGCAATCAACAGCTTTAAACGTGTAGCCAAGAACTGGAAATGAACAAAGATTCTGACACAACTTTGAGCCCACATGGGAGTAGCTCCGCATTATGCTTATTTCTCTATTTCCTTCTAACTCAACATGAATTAATCACCGCTTAGTGACCTCGAAGAAGTTGGATTTCATTAGCTGTCTTGTCCTGCACCATCATGAGAGTTTTGTGAATTTGAATCCACTGACTTATATAATTATATTCTCCTTTAAAGTTGATTCTCAACATCAAAGGGACAATATAGCCTTTGAAGTGCCATGGGATTGGATCACTGTCTAACCCACTCTTTAAGATTCTGTCACAATGACATTAGGGAAGTCATGTGAATTAAAAGACTAGAGAACAGCTCTTTGCCTTTGCTCTGTGTCCAATTTCAATCAAAATGTCATGCTGTGCCATTTTCCCCTGAATGCGGAACTGGCAAGTGTGTTAGACTCACATCTTTGTGGCTAAAATCCTGTGACTAATATGTAAATTGTGTAACAGTTACACTTGTGTGAGAAGATCAAATCAGGCTCGTAATTTGGGGATTTTAATTGTCTCAGATTATATATTTAAACATCTTCATATTAATAAAAGAGGTTTTTTGGCCAACGTGTTGCTTATGTTTGCTTCTCTATACAGAAACGTCTTGTTGTATATGTACAGTCTATGGTTGTAACAGACGAACAGTGAGAATAATGGTACTGGCGGCAGATCTCTTAACTTCTGACGCTTCAAAGCCTCGGGGAGTTGGCTCGAGATGGCTTGTCTTTGATGAGGTCCTGAAAACCTCTCAATTCTGTCCTGTTCTTTAAAAAGTTTTTAAAACGCACTTAGATTTTTATATATGAATTTCACGCACGTGGAGATGTAGAATGTATTCTCTCTGTTTTTGTGTGTTTATTTCAACTCCTTTGTACTTAATTTAGTTGTATTTCGCATCGTTGCGAAGCGGAGACGCGGAGTTTTTTTATCTACCTTCCAGGACCCGGAGAGCGGTTCTTTACTTTGAAGTCCGCAGTTAAACCTTTAGCCCGGTTGGTGTAGTAACAGTCGGCAGCCTTCCTGTAACACTACCAGGCGAGTAAAGTTTTAAAAAGCGGTATTTTTTTATTCTGGAGGGGGCACGCGGAGAAGAGAGGTGTCCATCCATGGTGGGAAGGTGGAGGAGGACCGGAGGAGGACAGGCAGGCTGGAGCCCGTTGGACTCCTTCACTTTTTGTTTTTTTCTAACCAGAGTGGCTACATGGACGGTGAGTTGTAGGAAAGCTGTTCCACAGGCCCCCTCTCTCGGCCGCTTTGATGTGCTGCTGCTGGGCTTTGAAGTTGAGAAACGCGAGCTATGTTTCTTGTTTGTGGGCGAGAAATACGGTTTGATAGATAAGAAGCTTATGTGTGCGCGCGCGCCCGTTTGTGCGTGTGTGTGTGTGTGTGTGTGTGTGTGTGAGAGAGAGAGAGAGAGAGAGAGAGAGAGAGAGAGAGAGAGAGAGAGAGAGAGAGAGAGAGAGAGAGAGAGAGAGAGAGAGAGAGAGAGAGAGAGAGCATGGATGTACGAATGTGTAGCCCAGATAAAAACCGAATATTTGTCGGTGGGGCTTCTTCTATTCTGGATGAGTAAAAAATAAAAGAGGAGGAGTGTGATGTGTTCTTCGGGTAACCCCCTGTCCTTCCTCCTCCTCTCCTTCAGATTTTGACACCCAGTGATCTACATAGGCTGTGAGCCTGCCTCCTCTGAGGTCAGTTGTTGAATGGGACAGAGTACATTAAACTACTGCGCCTGTTGTGCAGCGGATGGCGCGCATGTGGCGCGGCGCAGCCTCCAAGTAGTCCTCCGTCAGGGTTTCACGGTGCCGCGCTACTGCTGGACTTGGACTCGGGAGAACTAGAAATGGAGTAGCAGCTCGAAGTTTTGTTTGGAGTTTTGTTCTGGTTTAGATCCGCTCTGCTATGGTATGTGACTCTGCGCTCCTTCATTTTACCTCCTTTGAGCTTCAGAAGACCCAGAACACGTTTTTTTTTTATCTATTTATCTTTTGAGTTTTTGTATCTTTACTAATCGATCCGACTCAGATCTGTTAAGTCTCTCCTCCTCTGACAACGATCCCGAAGGTTACCGGATTCTCCCGCGGGGCTTTTCTGTGTTTTAGTCGCTGATCAGAAGCTGTTTAAGTGGTGCTGCGCGCACAGATGGTAGCTGAAATTGGAGTTGAAGCCAGTGACATGGACTCTTTAGGAAACACGTGTTAGGATTTATTTATTGTTCTGATGTGTGATGTGGCAGATCATTTAGGTTATAAATAGATAAATGAAGCGAAATAAAGCCTTTCAGGTCTCCTTTTCTCCCTCTGAACCCGGTGAGGTTCCTTTTCTTTCGTTCTTTTTGAAAGGGGATGTTTACTTGATGTCTTCCTTTGAAGTTCAGCAGGATCTGGCTTTGATTAGATCAATACTTTGTGTTTCAGAGTGAAGAGGAGCTGAGAAGCTCCCCCGCTGCTTTCAGAGAGTGAGGAGGATTTGGCTGGAGCTCAGCGGAGGCACGACGGCACTCTCACGCGGCAGCAGCCGGAGCTGGAGCCATGAGCAGGGCGCTCACGGAGCACATCATCAGCAGTAGCTTCCGAGAAGATGCTCCTCGTCCTCCGGTACCGGGGGAGGAGGGAGAGGCGTCATGCTACAACCCCGGCAGATCTGGCAAAATGAGAGCCCAGAACATGGTTAATGACCCAGCCGCCGCCGCGCCTCCCGGATCCACTCCGCGGAGGAACGAGGATGGACTCGGGGAGCCGGAGGGCAGCGCGTCCCCGGACTCGCCTCTAGCCCGGTGGACTAAGTCCCTGCATTTCCTCTTGGGCGACCGGGACGGTGCTCACCTGTTCAGGACCTATCTGGAGCGGGAGAACTGCGTTGACACTTTGGACTTTTGGTTCGCGTGCAACGGCTTCCGGCAGATGGACCTAAAGGATACCAAAACGCTGCGAGTTGCCAAAGTTATCTTCAAGCGGTACGTGGAGAACAACAGCGTGGTGGCCAAGCAGCTGAAACCGGCCACCAAGACCTTCATAAGGGATAGCATCAAGAAGCAGCAGATCGACTCCGACATGTTTGACCAGGCGCAGACGGAAGTGCAATCTCACATGGAGGAGAACGCGTACCAGATGTTCCTGACCTCTGACATATACCTCGAATATGTGCGTACCGGCTGCGAGAACGCCGCCTACATGAACCACAGCGGTCTTAGCCTCAAGCTGATGTGCGGATATCTTCCTCCCCTCATGGAGGAAGAGGAGTGGAGTTGTACCGACCTGAAGGCGAAAGCGTTGGGGTCTGTGGTCGGGCTGTCTGCGAAAAACCTGAGGGCTACAACCACCATCCGGACAGCAGCTGAGGTGCTAGAGAGGAGCTGCAGGTAAGCGCACCTGACACCCCCCCCCCCCCCCCCAATATCGCACCTCACCTCAGCTCTGGTCTATCAAACACCTCCTGATCGTGGCTCCCTCATTAAACCGGCGGAATATGAGTCAGTTATTTCACGAATGTCTGAGGGAGAGCCACATGATCAAAGGGTCTCAGAGGAACATGCCTGGATGTTTGTGCCCTCCTGCCTTGCAGTTAGTCAAGAGGTTGGAGGGGAGGAGAGGCGGGGTGGGCACAAAACATCAATGCATCTGAGCCTTCCTTTTAAGTAAATGGTGTCTTGCAGGCAGCCCTCTGCTGGCTTGCTCAAGTTTCCTGTGCTTTGAAAGCCTTCCTCTGGTTCAGGAATGGATTCAGACACCAAACCTCATGACTGTGATGCCGCCACATCAAACACTGGGATGTTATTGTGAAGATGTGTCTTCTTTTCTTTCCCTTTCATCCAGAATCTTTTAGAAGTTATTGTTCATTGTCACAAAAATCTCCTTAATCCACAGAAATGCAAACACTCGGTTTATTTATTTATTTATTTATTTATTTATTCTAAATAAAATAGAAAGTTTTGCCGATTCCAAGCAGAGATTTAGATCTTTGGACCCGGAGGAAAGCGGAGCTAAAAGCATTTTACGTTTATCTGAAGAAGTCGTCCCACACGTTGTCCAACAGCTGAAATCTGTTCAGACCAGAAACTCAGACAAACTGGATCGTATGCACGAGTCTGCATCAAAGGAAAACTGATTTTCTTTTCTCTTTTCTCACATCTGGCTGCGATTATTCCTTCGATAATGCCCTTCACTCGGTGGGAAATGGGAGATTTTATAGGTAACTCTCCCTCTTTCTGGCTGGTTTCTGTGAAGTTTGAGGAGTTTTGTGTGTAGGCGCACAACAGTTATAATAGTGATTAGGTGCGTTACGTCTGTTCAAACCCTCCCTTGAGGCTTTTGATGGTGCAGATGCAAGATTAGGTGAAGAACCAATAAGCAGAAGGTTTGTTGACATGTGGGCAGCCTCTGCTCTCCCGGTGTGATCCCTGCATTCTTGTTTTTCTCCAAAGGAGTAACAGGAGGGGGAGAGACCCCCTTTTCACTCCCTTCCTTCACCCACGCTCTCCCCCTTTCCCACTGCCCCTCACCATCTCAGTGGGTCAACCAATTTCCATCTCAAACATGTGGAACTAATTTTGCCACTGCACAGATTTTGTCTCCCCCCCTCTTCTCCCTGCTTTCTGAGAGACCTCCAGCACTCAAAACTCCAAAGTGGAAGAAAAACACAACAACAAAACATCCTCAGTTCAGTTCCGCAGCTCCGACCGCAGATCCGACGCAGCAACAGATTGTGTGCGTCAGTGTTTTCCCTCCTTTTTCTTCTCTGTCCTCTGCTTTTATCTCTTCTGTATGAGAGAAAAATCCATCTGACAGAAAGTTAGCGTGCTTCGGTGGGAGAGGGAGAGACAAGAGGAGGGGAAGAGGGAAAAACTGGAGGGGGGGGGGTCATGAAAGAAAGAAAAGAGATGAGGAAAGAGCAGGGGGGGGGGGGGGGGCACGGAGAGCCCAGCTGTGCTAAATACCTGACTCTTTGCCTGGACCCTCCAAAGGTCAGATTTGTGCTTGGGGCCTACGGCTTTAGTCATGCTGGGGTTCTCCTCAGCACTCCTGGCTGAGGGCATTCTCATAAAGAAAGGGGCCCTCCTTCCCCCTTTCCCTCTCTCCTTCTCACTCCCTCTAAGCTCAAGTTCCCCCTTCCTCTCCTTCCCTCCCTCTTCCTCGTCCACCCCTTCAACTCCTGGAACAGGAATGCAACACAGCAGGATAGAGAGCAAGAAAGACAGAGAGACTTTAGAAAGGAAACCAGGGGAGAGCCGGCGAGGGAGGGGCCCCAGACGAGCTGATAGCAGGGCGAGATTGAGCTGGGAGCGCTCAGAGGGAGAAAAGTTTCTCTAAAGAAGGAGAAAGTGGGGAAAATCTGGCGTCTGGTTCAAATAAAAGGCTGGAGAGATGCTGCGGGTCACTCCTACCACAAAGCCCTACACCACCTTCAGCTCAAACCTGGAGCTTCATGTTTTACTCTGTTGTCACATTCCTCAGGCCCCTTAGGAATAAAACCAACCCTGATTTAAAATAAAACAAAAATGGCCTCTTTTTTCTATTATTCACTTCATGACTCTTGTCTCTTGCAGGTCTCACCACCGAGGAAACCCTGCCAGCCCGTACTTCGTCAACTCTGGCTACGTTTTTGCCCCCGCCACTAGTGCCAACGACAGCGAGATCTCCAGCGATGCAACGACCGACGATTCCATGTCGATGACCGACAGCAGCGTGTGAGTGTTAACAGAAACCCGCCTGGTCTGTTCCTCTTAAACCTCAGGTGCCTCAGCTTCAGATCTGCTGTCCAAGCGCTGTGGTTTCTATTATTTCCATCGTATCTGAGCAAACCTGCGCCAGATTTCACTCAACACCTTTTCTAGGAAAAAAGGACTCAGGGTGTGAAAGAAAAAACTTTGGCCTGGTAACTCAACAGGCTGGGCTTTTCGTGCGCTGTTGAGGAATGATGACATGTAATGTGTTTTAATTATCCTCCGTGATGGACTCCAGGTAACGCTGCTCATGTGTAGCTGTTGCTGCGGCCTCCAGGGAGATAACTCTGGGAAAGTCATTACGTCTGCAGACCTTTTGAAGTTTATTCTGATGTGTTGCAGGCTGCAGAGAAGAGAGGAAAAAATACAAACGTCTTGATGTGGGTGGGGCTGTTGCCTCAGTTTCCTCAAAGTTGATATGTATCCATCCCACCCACCCTCCTTCCACAACAGACTCTTTTTTATTATTATTATCTAATCGCTTTTTCCCTTTGAAGAACTGGAGGAGTGGGGTGGGGGAGGGAAATGGCCATTCGGGCCTCAAGACAAACTCACTGAAAAATGTTGGCACTAAATGAAAGAAGGCTTACTCACATGGTGGGTCGGTTTCCTGCCACTGGCCTCTGCGGCGTGCTGAGATCATGTGTCTGCGAGGCTTTCACGGTGGTTACTCATTTCTAGACCTCAGGACAAGACACAAGGACACCCCCCCATCCCCCACCCCACCCCCCAGCCACGCTAAGCTACCTCCACCCAGAGAGCTCCTATCCTCCATATTCCAGAGCCGTAAACAGGAGCGGTGAGGCTCCAACTGCTAGGGAGTGAGAAAATAAAGTGCACGGAGTATAAAGGGCTTAACTGACTCACTTTCAGCCTATTGTTAGGTGAGGGGGGCTTAGTGGGATAAGAGGGTGGCTGGCTGCTTTGAAAATGACTTGCACTACTGAATAGGAGATCCCCATAAAGTGAGGGTGCGTGAAACCATGAAAGGGTTTGCGGATGTTTTCCCCATCCTGGACAAAGCGTCTAGCCGACTCGGGACGGTTCGTAGACTTTTCAGGGTCCTTGTTAGCAAACAGGTTCCTGTAAGCTGTGGAGTTGTACTGGTGAGGGGTTCCTTTAGAGATGATAGCTGCTCGTCTCTGGGGTGCAGTTTGTGAGGCATCGATTTTTGTAGTAGCCTCCCCTTACATGAAGCTTGCCTCAGCACGCGCGATAATGTCTGCCCAGATTTCTCCTGACTGTTATGCCGACGTGCGACTGGCTGGAGCTGCTCAGATGAAACAAACAGACTAATTGCCGAACAGCATCACCTGTCAAAGTTTCTTTGACTCTTCGTTGAGGTCTCTGACACGGAGATTCCCGTTTCCCTTCCTGGTGGTTAAAAGACAGAAAGAATTTGAGCCTTATTTCTAAGCTAGAGAACAAGAAGAGACTGATTTTAGGAAGGGAAGTTGCAAGAAGGGGCGGGACGTGGATTTTTTTCTCTTTTTGCTTATATCTTATTTATGGATTTACTTGGACGCTGGGGAATGCTGCTGCACCAACTTCAAACATTACCTTATCTTACAAACCAGCCTTTTGATGTTGCTGAGATCAGAGGCTCGCTGCAGAGCGCTTGCCAAACGAAGATGGCAACGGGTGCATATGTGCATGAGTGTGAGATTTCAAAGAGGCAGCAGAAAAAGTAGCGTTTGGGCTAGGGCAGCCACTTCTGAGCGGCCAAAACGGCCGCGATAATTGGCCGAGCTTAAGTGGCAGCTGACTGGAGGAGCTAACAGACAGAATGAAAAATGGAGGAAGAGATTCCCAGAATTAAAGTCTAATTGTCCCGAGACTTTTAGAGCTTCCACATATATCTCTTAATGTTAGGGCCTACAAAGCCAGGAGGGATTGAACAACATTTGCTAGCCTCTTTAGGTCTTTTGTCAGCTACTGACATCTGTAGCTGCAGTGAGATTTAACCCTCTCACCAGAAAAGGTTCTTTATTTGTCATTTATGCCAGCATTATTTTAAGTTTCTCTTTGTCAAGAGTTCTCTAGGTTTTTGATTTTGGTGTAATGTGATTACTGATGGGGCTGCATGTTGGTACCTCACAGCAAGAAGGTTGCGGGTCTGGAGTTCTCTTTCTGGGAGGCTAAAAACATACATGCTAGGCTGTAAAGAGACTCTGGATTTTCACTAGTGAGTTTGATTGTTTGTCTCTGTGATGGACTCGAGACTTGTCCATGTTGCCGCCCCATCTCTCCATGATCCTGGTGATGATGGTTGAGGCAATGATGAACCTTTCAGGGGGCCTCTGAGGGTCTCTAACGTGTGTGATGAGCAGCAGTGGTGCAGCTGATTAAAAGCATGTTTTCTTGTAGATTTTAACAGTTTTGATGAAACTTTCTCGTCCTCTTTCCCTCGCAGAGATGGAATTCCTCCATACAAGCTGGGCACCAAGAAGCAGCTCCAACGAGAGATGCATCGTAGTGTTAAGATCAACGGGCAGGTGACACTACCCCACTTTCCTGTGAGTCCCGCTCCCTTTGTTCTACTTCCTGTCTTGTTTTCCTTTGTATGATGTCATCTCATCTCTCAAGATGCTTTTGGAAATTGTTGTTTGGTCAGATTATGGAGCGGTGACATCTGCTGTGGTAATATCTGGTCCAGTGAGTTTTGGGGTCAAAGGTTGTGCTGCTTAGAGTGTTTTTGAGAGAACGTTGAAAGAACTGGGTCAGAACAGGTTGATGCAGGTTAGGAAACAGGAAAATAAACACAAAGTGTCTTTTGTCTTCATAACCAAACACAGGTGTGTGTGTGTGTGTGTGTGTGTGCGCACATTTTCTGTTTCCCGGTTTTCTCTTTTTCCTCTCTCTGTTCTTTTTTCCCTCTTCTGTCTATCTCTTCTCTTTTCCTTTCCCACTTGCACTCCTTTAATGTCTCCCTCCTGATTTGGAGATGGCTCTGTCTCCCATGATGCACCAGCCCCAGGCAGCGGGGGCCCCGTGCAGGGCTGGCGCTCCTTTGCCAGCAGCTCAACTTGCCTTTCTTCTTCTTCCCTTTATCGTGTCTACAAAGAGATGAGAGGGACAACAACAAAAAAAAAAAGAGTCAAAATCAAGAAAGCCAGCGTGCCAAATAACAAAAAAAGTAAGAAGGGGAGAAAGGGATGCCAGCACAAATAGTTAAAGAAAAAGGAGGATAATGTGACTAGAGTACCTCTGAGCTGCCCTGCATGCAGCCTGGAAATAAATTACTACTTCCCCTCAGATCTTCCCAGTATTTGACTCCTCTATCCTCTCCCTCCCTGTCTCCTTTTCTTTCTCTGCCTCTCTGTCGTCATTGCCACTTCACTAACACACGTCTCAATCTCCCACTTCTCTTTTCATGCTGTTAATTTTGTCACCCTCTTCTTTTCTCTCCCCCCTCCTCTCCTCGCTCTCCCTTCTCCGTCGATATCTGGCTTTTATTCGGAGATTTAAAGCAGCATGTCCCTCCCACCCCTAGCGTGCGTTTGATGTTTGACAAGGGCTCTTTGAAGTGTGCTGACTTCAGAAGCTGCCTTGCTGATGGCTTGGTCGGGCTACAGAGGGTGCAGGCAGGGGGCCTCCCCTCCGAGCGAGACCAACTGCTACCCCGCCATTGCTACCCCCTTCCCTCCCGGCAGCTTGTTGGAGCTGCCAAGGGCACTGGGCATGAGAAGATCTTTGGAGGGATGGGCGGCAGGGAAAGTTCAGGTTAGCTCGAGGGCAAGGTTGTGTGGATTAGGCCTTTTTGGAACTGTAGTAGGCGGTGTTGGAACGGAACCGGATTAGGACAAGGGCGGTGGATTAATGCACCATGTTGCATCCATCAGAAACGCCGTGTTGCTCCAGTCACACACGTACTAAAAATGACCTCCCTCTCATGTTTGTTTACCCTGCAGAGGACACACCGTCTACCCAAGGAGATGACCCCAGTTGAGCCCTCCGCTTTTGCTGCCCAGCTCATCGCCAAGCTGGAAAAGCTGAAGCGAGAGCAGGACACGATGAGCTCGCTGGAGGAGAGGCTGCAGCAGATCCAGGAGGTATGGATGCTCATGGCAAACATGGCCGCCTCTAGGAAAGTCTATTTCAGTTACAGCAGTGGTTCTGTTAAGAACAGCGTGCACATCGGGGGATCGCAAAGTTAGTTTGGGTTTATATTCTTTATTCATTTGGAGGAGGAGCTCCCACTAATGTTTCTAGACATACTTTAAACGCCTTCATACAACACTTAGTGACTCTCCTGTGGCACATTCGCCGAGTATGCCAGTGTCTTTGTGAGGCACAGGCACATTCTGCATTATACATGAAGTGCACCCAAAGCCTGTTAGTGAAGATAACAGTGCTGCAAAAGGAAACTCACATCAACTTATCCAGGCATTTGCTCTCTATCTCACTTCACAGGACGATAGATATAATTTGGTGTAAGCTGACACAAAAAATCTTTCCCTCGTGTGACTATTATCAACCCCTTCAACTTTTCCCTTTGCCTGTGCAGGAGGATGAGAGGGAGGAGAGCACCAACATCAGCAGCGTCTCGCTGCATCACCCTCTGCTTCCGCCGCCTAGCCAGTGTGAGGAGGACCCCCAGGCCATCTTAGACGAGCACCTTTCCCGCGTGCTGAAGACGCCCGGCTGCCAGTCGCCGGGCGTGATTCGGTACTCCCCACGCTCACGCTCCCCAGAACGGACCGGTGCATTTGTGCCCTCCGGGCCCTTCTTTGGGTCTTACCACGGAGCCTCCAAGGTTCTGATGGCGGGCAGGCAGTCCACGAAGCACATCCACCACCACTACATCCACCATCACCACGCTGGGCCAAAAACCAAGGAGCAGATCGAAACCGAGGCGGCTCAGCGTGTGCAGTGCCTCTGCCCTCAAGGGGGCGCCAACTACTCCAACTTCACACCTGCGTGAGTCCTACATCCGAGCGGCTCCGTCACACTCTGTGTTTCTAATGCGGTGTGTTAAGACTGCTGCGTCTCTGTCCTCCTACAGCCACTGCAGCACTTTGTCCAGACGGCCACTCAAGGCCTGCGACGAGGACTCGTCTCCGCCATGCCTTCCCCAAGTCTCCACCGACCGCTCCCAAAATGTTTGGCAGTGGATCCTAGAGAGTGAGAGGCAGGGCAAGCACAAGCCACATAGGTAAGTGTCCCCCCCCCCCCAACACGTTCAGGTTCACAGAACACTGGACCTCACAGCTGATGTCCCCTCGTTTTTAAATCTCAACAGCACTCAAGGCCTAAAGAAGTCCAACTCACTTGACTCCAAGATTCTCCCCACGCGAACCAACTCCTCCTGGGGAGGAGGCGGTCCCTGTAACGGAAGTCACCTCCGTGGCCACCACCCGGGTCACCCTTTTATCCAGGATCCGGCCATGCCACCATTACCTCCACCCAACACCCTGGCACAGCTGGAGGAGGCCTGTCGCAGACTGGAGGAGGTTTCGAAGCCACCAAAGCAAAGGTCAGAACTTCCTGTCTACTCTTGATTGGCCTCAAAAGAAAAACCTCAGCCTGACGCCGCTTCAGATTATTGATTAGTGATGGATCTTTGTGATGTTTAACAGGCACTCAGCAGCCGGCAGCCTTCAGAGGGACCGGAGCCTTCCAGGTGCCGGAGGGAGTGGAGGCAGCTCTCTGGCCAACCCCGATGAGTAGGTCCTCATTTTTGCTTCGGTTTTTACTGAGTCTGACTTTGTTTTGTTCTTTAAAATTATCTTTTAGATCAATTTAATCTAGCTTTAGGCCTGTTTTCAGCTCAGCTAGGCCTCGAACCATTAGTTAGAGTGTTTTATTTAAAAGGTTCACCTCACTCCTCCTTCATTAAAACTTATCAAAATATGTCCGGTTATCAGTGTTAAACTCAAGCTGGATAATCTGAAAACAACAGCTTTAGCTTTCATAATCTCATTATTAGCAATCGTTGGCAACACAAACGTGATAAAATGTGTAAATGATCAGAGGAATCACCAAGTGGGTGCTTGACGGTTGAACATTTTGGGAAGTTTGTGGGACATATGATGTATTCACTCACAAATTACACCAGTTTCATGTTGCTGTTTAGTCACAAGGTGTCATAATTGGTCTGCAGTTCCATTGAAAATTGTCCCAAGTCTTTTGCATTTTCTGATTGAAAGTTCTGAAACTAAACAAAAACCATTTGTCCGGCAGATTTAAGATAATTTTTTAAAAACTGAAATACTCATTGTCTAATGTTAACATAACAGGTATATGAATCATTTTGTTGTGTTAAGTAAATATTTAACATAACTGTAAAAAAGAAATAAAATTGGCACTTACCACTTGTAAATCATCCACCAGGGAGCAGTAGATGTGTATGGGATTGTAAATAGCAGGTGATGCTCCATCAGGTTAGAAGTGTGATACGACAGCGAAGCCCTTAATTATTACCACAATTATTTGTTCTTTTTTATTCGTTTTACAATAATAAACAAAGTTTAAAAACTCCTAAAAGAAGAAAAGGTAGCTAATAATTTGCTGCCTTATGCTAACGTGCTAGTAAAGCTAACATCTGGGCACAGCTGGACATGAACCAAATCCCTTTTTAACCAGGCTAAAGCGAAAATAATCACCAGGTAAATATCTTCTTAATTACTGGATTCATTTTTAGGAACAAACTAAAGTGATCAGGCTTAAGGTGTGTCACATCTAAATAGGTCCTGGTGGAAGCAGTTGTCTGACCATTCAGATAACTCACCCCTGCTCATGTACACAACGTGTTATTGCTGTGAGAAATCCCACTTTAGAGTGACAGAGAGTCAAACAGAATTTCTTTATGCCGTTTCAGGTCGAAGGAGCTGGTGGTCACATACTTCTTCTGTGGTGAGGAGATCCCATATCGCAGCATGATGAAGACCCACTGCCTCACCTTGGGTCACTTCAAGGAACAGCTCAGCAAGAAAGGCAACTATCGGTAAGTGTGCACCGGAGCCACCACCAATCACCGGTCGATGCAGGACGAGCGGTTATCGGCTTATCGACGAGTGTGTTTGTAACGCTTTGATAGATGAGGAGATAAAAACCAGGCTGATCCGCTGGACTCTGAGCTTTAGGACGGAGGGAGAGAAAAGCAGTTCTGGAGTGAATTTTTCTCACATCTGGTCCTGATTTCCATGCTAAGGCAGCTCTAATAAATATGGCTTTGAAGCACCGGGCTGTTTTATTTTGAGTCCAAAGACCATTGCAATGCCTTCAGATTCCTTCTCCACACTGTTGCATCAGACGCTGCAAGCACCTTGTTCTTCTGCAGCGTGCAAAACCCGTCCGCTTTTGTTTACCCAGCAGGGGAACTTTCCCGATTGAAACCCAGAAGTTTAGCCTTTTTAAATGTCGTCTCCAGCGATGTGCTGAATGTAAAGCCTGACGTCCACATCTGCCGCGGCTATCTCACAGCTCCTCTATGAGCTGGAGAAAGAAGTGAGGTGGGGGGGCGAAGCGTCTGGCTTCAATGGCAGCAGAATGTGTGGAGTTGGTTAATTTGGACATGGCAGCGGTACAGCGGAGAACAGTACTCCACCGTGCTGCCAGATGATATTGGTGCCAGATGTTGTGAAGAGAGAAAAATCCTGAAACATGTTCCAGTGGAAAGACTCCTTCTGTCGCTGCAGCATTGACGACTTTCAGCTATTTGTGAGCAGAAATGTGGTTTAAGTGAGATTTGAACCTTTTCTGTTGAACTCGTCATCACGCTCTTCAGCTGATTACAATCACCAGGATAAATCCGTGTGTGCGTGTGTTTTCATACGCGCCTCTTTATGTGTGTGTTGTCTGAATGACTCTATGCCGAGCTCATAAAACACCCCCCTCCCTCCTCCTCCTCTTTTTTCATCCTTTTTATGTTCTGAACGCAGGCACACATGGACAAAATGAGGCGTTTTTCCATTACAAAGCTTATCATTAAATCCCCTCCTGCTGATCTTTTTGCTGGGTTTAAAGTAGAAAGTAGGAATCATTAGAAGCTCCGGGAGACTTCACAGTCACCGGGACCCCGCTAGCCCTGGGAGTCATCTCTGCTGGTGTGGAGGAGAGACGTGACCTCTGACCTTCAGGGGTTTCTCTGAGGGTGGAACCCATCCAAACTCTTCCAACGTTTCCTCGTCAGTCGTCTGGCATGGGAACGTATTTTCAAGAGGCTATAACTCAGATAAGGGAGTGGGCAGAGCTTAAACTGCCTCTGATTAACCTTAATGGGGGGGGTGGGGGGGTGGACTCAGGTGCTTACCTTTGAAGTGAGAACTGGAACCAGAAGTTTTGTTATTCAGATCCATTTCTGGCTCTCACACAGAAACCGCGTTTGATTCGGATCGCAGAAACTCGCGTCAGAGCGGGGTGAAACGGATCATTTGCTTTTCTAATTGCAAACTGTCTTCTCCCTTTGTGTTTTCTCCTCAGGTACTACTTCAAGAAGGCGAGCGATGAGTTTGAGTGTGGCGCGGTGTTCGAGGAGGTGTGGGAGGATGCCGCCGTGCTGCCCATGTACGAGGGCAAAGTCCTGGGCAAGGTGGAGAGGATGGACTGAAGAGCACAAACCTTCCCCACCAAACCAAAAGCTACAAAACTTTTCCAGAAAAACTTGAGCAACAGACTCTCGGTGTAAAAACACTCGTTTTTTCAATTTTTATCAATGTCTTATTACTAAGCTAAACAGAGTTAATATATCCAGCACAAGAGGAGTGATTGAAGGAAGACGAGCCAATGAAGTATGCCGAAGTCGGGGGAGGTGCCGCCCCCCTCCCTCCCTGACTCTGTCAACCAATCAGCCTTAGAAACACAAGGGAACGAACCTCTGCAGAATCAGAGGCCAGGGCGGGGAGAAGAAACCACTGAAGAAGTAGATGACCCCTCAACATCACGCTCCGACGTCGTCACGGAAACGTCCATACGTGTGCATATACATACATGCATATATGTATATATACATGTATTATATTATATAGATGCTTTTTGTTGAGTTTTTATTTAGTATTTATTGAAAAGTTTCCCTCCACCCCAGTGTCCCGCCCCCCTTTTCCTGTTCCCAGCCAATGGGCAAGCTGCTTTCAATGTTGGGAGAATACTGTGGTGAGTGTTTCATGTTTGTTTTGTTTTATTACTTTTATGTTACAGAAAAGAAAAAAAAAAATAGAAAAAAGAAAAGTCGTGGCCCCAGCGGGACTTCTCCCATAGCCTTGCTGCCACGTGTGACCCAAACTTAGATTCTGGTGTGGGTTATGCCCAAAGCTCTCCGTTATCCTGGTGGTCAGTCCCAGTTCTATATGCTGCTGATATTTTATTCTCCCAGTGACCCTCACCCACTACACCTAGCAACAGAGCTCAAACTTTTTATGTTGTGCCTTTGTTTGTAAACCAGGCGTTTGCACCAGGATTGTGCCGGTGTGGTGGTTGGGGCGGAGGTGTTCAGATTCACACAGAAAGTAGTCGTAATGATGGCAGTGTTTACAGCCCACACACCGACATAACCAACAGATCAGTGAAGTGACTTCTTGATGAAGTCATTTAGCGTGTGTGGAAGAAAAAAGCAAAAAGAATTCTGGCTCCAGCATCGTCTGAATGTTGTAAAAGCGTCTGCAGCAGAACTCCTGCGTTATTGTAATTATGCATTCTGAAGTAAGAACACACACACACACACACACACACACACACATGATTGCTGGTGTTTTCTGAGAACAGCACCTGTGCCTGCATGGATGCCATACCATGTGCTGCCCTGTTTCAGGGTTTATTAAATATCCCTCGGTTTTCAGAAGGGTTTTATGTTGAAAAGATATTTTTATGCTTTTAATAATGTCCTGTAATCACGTTGTTGTTGTTTTATTTGTTGTTTTTTTTACACCATGACCTTTTTTGTTTCTTCTATCTAAACTGTAAATTATACATAATTATATACAGAGTTTCATTTAAAGATTTACATGGATCTATAATTATTGTAATTATTGAAAGATGTAGCCTTTATTAAAGTTTTATATTTTTCAAATGAAAGCTGATTTGTCTGAAATATTTATTTATTTTATATTAACTGGATTTGGGGGTTTTAGTCTGATAAACACTGTAAATTAAATCTGTGTTTTTCCTAGTTTTGCTGTCAGATTTTTAGGAGCAAACGGGATTTTATTTTCTGTCTGGATTATAGAAATGCACCAAAAGTAAAATAACCAATATCCAGCGTGATTATTCAGCTTCTAACTGTTTCGGTTCCGAGCAACAGTTAAAAATCTGACATTTCCTGGTCTGTGAATGCACCACCATTTAAAATGATGAGAGACAAACTGGCATCGCCTGATAAGCCAGAGCTGCTGCAGCTACTTTCATTGTTTTAAACACAAGTAATGCTCGTTCTGATGTGAAGATTCATGATCTGATACGAACATGCTTCGGATTCCTTCACAGCGCAGAAAAGACTTAAAAAACAGATATTTATCAATTATTTGTGCTTTAACACTTTTGTTGCATCAAATATTTGAATAGAAATAAGTGTTTTAACATTTAAATATCCTTTTTTATGTTTTATGTCTATATCCACGGGGTTCCAAAAGATACAGTGCAGTCTCAGGTGATGCAAATGTTAAAAAATTAAAATAATTTTAAATATCTCCAGTAAGTACTTGACCTGCCGGTCGGAAGTGTTTTTTTTATTTTTTGCTTAATAAAAGCAACAAGTGGATTAATATTTGTGTGTGTGTGTGTGTGTGTGTGTGTGTGTGTGTGTGTGTGTGTGTGTGTGTGTGTGTGTGTGTGTGTGTGTGTGTGTGTGTGTGTGTGTGTGTGTGTGTGTGTGTGTGTGTGTGTGTGTGTGTGTGTGAGTGAGAGTGAGAGTGATAAAGCCTGAGGCGTTTTACCATCAGCCCTCAGGGTGACTGGTTGGAAGCGTTCCTGGTCCTGTCCTGGTCACACGCTCCTGCTGAGGGTTGTTTCCCGTCTCATCGGGTTAAAGCATCGGTCCTCGATGGGAGTCCTTCTAATTGTCCCTTTTGGACAAATTACAGATGTTTCATAATGAGAAGAAACAGCTGGATTCTGTTTAAATCAAATAATAACAGATATAGACTTTTAAAAATGGAGACGTGCCAATTGTACACCTCTGATCTGTTTAGGCCAATTACAATTTCTCTCAATTCACAATAATTAATAGAAAATATTTTGGTGAATTTTCAGATTAACCAGAAAACTATGATTCTGGATCTGAAAGATTAGCGTTGATAACGAAGTGGACCCAAAGAGGGAACGATTCTGTTTGCAGCTGTAGATCAGCCATCGGATCAATCATGCTGAATTTTAGCCAGCCTTATATTTTGTTAATTAATTTGAAAACGCTCCACGACTTATCATCATCATCAAGTATTTCCAGTTTTGTTCTGTTGTCCTTAACAGGAAGACCGGATCAGAACCAAATCCATATAAAAAAACATTCACCGTTGGATTCAGCTGGAAATAAAAACATGAAAGCTTACAAAGTACAACTTTCCTCTGAGACATGAATTTAAGTCTAAAAGTAAACAGAACTGAGTGGTTAAATGTTCTGGTTCTGATCTTAAACATGGAACTGAAGCCATCAGCTAATTAGTGTTATTAAAGAGCAACGAGGCCCAAGTCGGCTCAGACACTAATGAAGCACCCCCCCGTTTCCCATCAGCACCATGTTTGCTTCAATTATCTGTCTTTATATTAGTGATGGAGGAAAAAAATAAAGGTTTAACATCCAGGAAGTAATTCAGAGGAGCGTCAGGCTGAGATGAAAACATTTGACCCAAACCAAAAGGCATCCAGCTGTTCTCAGTAACGCCTGGTGAGTTCAGGGTTAAATTCTTTAGTAAAACCTCTAAAACACTAATCTGCTAGCCTAATAAGCCATCCTACATCTGTAAATATGCAGTCTGGCCACGAGCCAATGAAATGGCTCACTCATAGTGGCAGAATCTACGGTTTATCAAACAGTCTCTGCATGCAACTGGACATCATAACGGAAAACAGTCAATGGGGCAGTTTGCACCACGGAAGAAGAACCGGGTTGTCACAGCATCCAACAACAACCTCAATGATTTCTGTCGTTTAATAAATCGTTAAATTTGATAAATCTTCCATAGTTAACATTTCAAACCATTTGAAACGAGTGCTGTTCCTGAGCCAACGCCATCTTTGTTGTTTTGCTTTGTTGCAGCAGTAGCTTTAAGCCTGCCCAACAAACGTAGAGCATTGTGATTGGCCAACACCCAAAGCTGACTGGGTCATCTTTTGCTCCTGCTATGGTTGGTCTACATTTCTAGGCTACAACTCTGCTGCATCTCTTTTTGGTTTTGTCTCATTTTTGGGCTCGTTGATCTTTTAACCGTAAAAAAAGTTATAAAACTTTAGCACTTTTAATTCATTTAAAATGACTGGAGTATAATATAATGAGAATCGAAGAAAATGTGTTATTTCATTAACCTATTTTTATAAGGTTTTGAGTTCCTTGGTCTGGCTTCGCTTTAGTTCATTGACAGAAATTGTGTTTTGGGGAGTTTTCTGTCTCTTAAAGGCCAAGTTCACTGAGAAACAGTTCATTTTTCTTGTTACTTTTTAAATATGATCGGTCACTGTGAGTCCGGTGACTCCCTCGTTCTGCTGTGGGACTTTAACACTCACGTGGGCAACGACAGTGAGACCTGGAGAGGTGTGGTTGGGAGGAACAGCCCCCCTGATCTGAATTTGAGTGGTGTTTTGTTATTGGACTTCTGTGCCAGTCATGGATTGTCCATAATAACCACCATGTTCAGACATAAAGGTGTCCATATGTGCTCTTGGCACCAGGATACCTTAGGCCACAGCACAATGATCGACTTTGTTGTTGTTTCATCTGACCTGCGGCCGCATGTCTTGGACACTCGGGTGAAGAGAGGGGCGGAGCTGTCAACTGACCACTACCTGGTGGTGAGTTGGCTCAGATGGTGGGGGAGGATGCCGGTCCGACCAGGCAGGCCCAAACGTATCGCGAGGGTCTGCTGGGAACGTCTGGCAGAATCTCCTGTCAAAAGGAGCTTCAATTCCCACCTCCGACGGAACTCAGACAGAACTTCCAAAATGTTCCGGGGGAGGCGGGGGACATTGTTCCGTGGCACCAGTGTTGAGGCGGCCGACCGGAGCTGTGGTCGCAGGATCGTCGATGCCAGTCGTGGTGGCAACCCCCAAACCCGCTGGTGGACACCGGCGGTTAGGGATGCTGTCAAACTGAAGAAAGAGTCCTATCAGGTCTTTTTGGCCTGTGGGACTCCAGAGGCAGCTGACGGGTACCGGCAGTCCAAGTGGAACGCGGCTCGGGTGGTCGCCAAGGCAAAAACACGGGCATGGGAGGAGTTCGGTGAGACCATGGAGCAAGACTTCCGTACGGCTTCGAGAAGATTCTGGTCCACCATCCGGCGCCTCAGGGGGGGAAAGCAGTGTGCTACCAACACTATCTATAGTGTGCTGCTGACCTCTACTCAGGACACTGTGGATCGGTGGACAGAATGCTTCAAAGACCTCCTCAATCCCACCGACATGTCTTCCAGTGAGTAAGCAGAATCTGGGGACTTTGGGTTGGCCTCTCAAATCTCTGGTGCTGAGGTCACTGAGGTGGTTAAAAAGCTCCTCTGTGGCAAGGCTCCAGGGGTGGATGAGAGCCTCCCGGAGTTCCTTAAGGCTCTGAATGTTGTGGGGCTGTGTTGGCTGACGCGGCTCTGCAAAATCGCATGGACATCGGGGGCAGTCCCACTGGACTGGCAGACTAGGGTGGTGGTCCCCTTATTTAAAAAGGGGGACCGCAGGGTGTGTTCCAACTACGGGGGATCACACTCCTGAGCCTTCCTGGTAAGGTCTATTCAGGGGTTCTGGAGAGGAGGGTCCGTCGGATTGTTGAACCTCAGATTCAGGAGGAGCAATGTGGTTTTCGTCCTGGCCGTGGAACACTGGACCAGCTCTATACCCTTAGGGGGGTCCTGGAGGGTGCGTGGGAATTTGCCCAACAAATCTACATGTGTTTTGTGGATTTGGAGAAGACGTTTGACCGCATCCCTCGGGGGGCCCTGTGGGGGGTGCTCCGGGACCATGGGGTACCAGGCCCTCTGATATGGGCTGTTAGGTCCCTGTATGACCGGTGTCAGAGCTTGGTCCGCATTGCCGGCAGTAAGTCGGGCTCGTTCCCAGTGAGAGTTGGACTCCGCCAAGGCTGCCCTTTGTCACCGATTCTGTTCAAAACCTGTATGTTCATGATTTCTAGGCACAGCCAAGGTGTGGAGGGTATCCGTTTTGGTGGCCTGAGGACCAGGTCTCTGCTTTTTGCAGATGATGTGGTCCTGTTGGCTTCATCAGAACGTGATCTTCAGCTTTCGCTGGAGCTGTTCACAGCCGAGTGTGAAGCAGCTGGGATGAGAATCAGCTCCTCTAAATCTGAGACCATGGTCTTGATTCGGAAAAGGGTAGAATGCCTTCTCCGGGTCAGGGATGAGGTCCTGCCCCAAGTGGAGGAGTTTAAGTATCTCGGGGTCTTGTTCACGAGTGAGGGAAAACTGGAGTGTGAGATCGATAGGCAGATTGGTGCTGCATCTGCAGTGATGCGGGCGTTGTACCGGTCTGTAGTGGTGAAGAGGGAGCTGAGTCAGAAGGAGAAGCTCTTGATTTACCGGTCGATCTACGTTCCTACCCTCACCTATAGTCATGAGCTTTAGGTTGACACTGAACGAACGAGATCGCGGATACAGGCGGCCGAAATGAGTTTTCTTCGAAGAGTGGCTGGGCTCTTCCTTAGAGACAGGGTAAGAAGCTCAGTTATTCGGGAGGGGTTCGGAGTAGACCCGCTGCTCCTCTGCATCGAGAGGAGCCAGTTGAGGTGGCTCGATCATCTGGTCAGGATGCCTCCTGGATGCCTCCCTGGTGAGGTTTTCTGGGCACATCCAACCGAGAGGAGACCTAAAGGTAGACCCAGGACACGGTGGAGGGACTATGTCTCTCACCTGGCCAGGGTACACCTTGGGATTCCCCCGGAGGAGCTGGCCCAAGCGGCTGGGGAGAGGGACGTCTGGGCCTCTCGCCTCAGGCTACTGCCCCCGCGACCTGACTCCAGACAAGCGGATGAAAATGGATGGATGGATGGATGGATGGATGGATGGATGGATGGATGGATGGAAGGATGGATGGATGGAAGGATGGATGGGTGGATGGGTGGATGGGTGGATGGATGGATGGATGGATGGATGGATGGGTGGATGGATGGATGGATGGATGGATGGATGGAAGGATGGATGGATGGGTGGATGGATGGATGGATGGATGGATGGATGGATGGATGGATGGATGGAAGGATGGAAGGATGGATGGATGGGTGGATGGATGGATGGATGGATGGATGGATGGATGGATGGGTGGATGGGTGGATGGGTGGATGGGTGGTTGGATGGGTGGTTGGATGGATGGATGGGTGGATGGTCACTGTGAATTTAACATGCAGACTAAACCTGAAAATAGTCTTCTACCAATAGCCACTGAAACTCTCGGCTCGGTAAAAACAGTCAATTCCATGTCGCTCTGAAAAATGGACTCACCCATTTTGGCTTGGGACGGGGAGGGCTGAGTTGGTTTAGCGTCCAGGAAACAACAAAGAACGAC
This sequence comes from Nothobranchius furzeri, assembly GCF_043380555.1. NCBI lineage: Eukaryota > Metazoa > Chordata > Actinopteri > Cyprinodontiformes > Nothobranchiidae > Nothobranchius > Nothobranchius furzeri. The sequence goes on along the minus strand of NC_091744.1, from coordinate 7,815,603 downwards.
TCGGCTAGTAGAAGCTAACCGTTAGCATTAGCAACTCCTCTAGGCTGGAGTTATTTTTGGAGATAAAACATCAACGTTGCAAAGCAAACAGAGTCAGGTTGCTGTTAGCTAATCAGAGACCAGACGTCTGATCATCAGGAAATAAGACTTCAAACCTTTCCATGTTCTGCTCACCTCTCCTCTGGCTCATCCCTAGTTCTTGAAAGAGGAGCGCCAGAGCTTATTTCCCACAGAGGTCGGCTCACCAGGCATTCATTTATACTAGAGGCCATGTGTTGATAAACAAGTGAACTTGGCATCGAAAGAAATAATGTTCTGTTATAGTAGTCTTTAAATGAAAGATAAGATAATAGAAGGATCTAGGGTTGAATAATTTTTTGTTTTTCACAGAGAACAAAAAGGGAATTTATTTAGATATGTTGAATGAGCTTGAAAATGTCTGGAATAAATTAATAAATTCATAGTTATTAAATGAATAAACTTAGGAATTAAGGCAAAATAATAAAACATAATAATATGTAACTTTTTTCAAACATCTTCATATTATTTTGTAGTTTTGTATGTTGTCAGGTAACAATGGTGCACACAGACAGGTCCGTAGAAGAAGAAAAGATCTTTTCTATAGCGCCTCTCAAGATAAAAATCATGAGGCACTTCACAAAAACAAAATATGTAAAAATATTAAAAAAAAGATTTTTGAAAATGTTTTAAAAATATATTTTAATTAGCAAAAAATAGACAATTGTGATTAAAAAATGTAAAGAAAGAGAGAGTGAATTGGAAAGAGGGAAATCAGTGGATCCTGAGGAAGGTGGAATAGGTGGGGAGAGCAGAATAAAGAGAGAGTGGTGAAGAAGGTCATACAAAAGCCAGCTTGAACAAGTGAGTCTTCAGCTGCTTTTTAAAGGAGACCACTGACCTCAGGCTCAGGGGGAGAGAGTTCCAGAGTTTGGGGGCGACAGCAGCAAACGATCTGTCACCTTTGGTCTTTAGCCTGGTGCGTTGTACAACCAGTAGGCTTTGATCACTGGACCTCAGGGACCTGCTGAGGGTGTAGGTACTAAGAAAATTACCAATGTAAGATGGTGCTTGTCCATGTAAGACCCTATAGACCAGAACCAGGATCTTGAATTGAACCCTGAAGTTGACTGGCAGCCAATGAAGCTGGAGGAGAAGCGGAGTGATGTGGGTGTGTTTGGAGGACTTGGTCAGAAGCCGAGCACAGGCATTCTGAACCACCTGTAGACGGTTCAGGGAGGTTCTGCTCAGACACATGAAAAGAGAGTTACAGTAGTCTAAGCGTGAGGAGATGAAGGTGTGGATAACTGTCTCAAGTTCAGAGCAGGACAGAATGGGACTCAGCTTAGCAATGTCCCTGAGATGGAAGAAGGAAGAGTGAACAAGAGAACTGACATGAGAATCCAGGGTGAGAGCTGGGTCAAAGGTCACACCAAGATTCCTGACAGAAGGTTTGGTGTGGGAAGCAAGCTGACCAAGAGAGTCTCTGACTTTGGGAACCAGCTTGTCTGGGGCACAGATGAAGATCTCAGTCTTATCTTCATTCAGCTGTAGAAAGCTCCCAGCCATCCAGGTTTTGATAGAGTCTAAGCAGGTGTGTAACAGCTGCAGCTTAGACATCTCATGGGGCTTAAAGGAGATGTACAGTTGGATGTCATCTGCATTAAGACGGTAGGAGATTCCTTTGAAGGAGCTCAGGATGTGCTGAAGAGGAAGCAGATAGAGGAGGAAGATCAGAAGCCTCAGCACAGAACCTTGTGGGACACCATGGGTAAGAGAGGTGGTGGAGGACCTAAACTTGGAGTGAGAGATAGAGGGGGACAAATGGGTCTGTTGCCCAGCATAGGAGGCGGGTCCAGAAGAGCAAGGAAATAAGAGAAATTCTGGTGTGGGGGGTCCCAGCTGATCAGGGGCGGCGTTAGGCCCGGCTACTTGGGCTCAAGCCCCGAATCTTTAATGAAAAGCCCCGGATCGCAAACGTGGAAGTAACATGCAGTACCAAAGTCCAACAGAGAGGGAGCAGCTAGCAGTAGTTTGCATACAGCCTGCCTGAGCCTCCACCACTGAAGAAGCTCTTCAGCAGCTGGCTTCTTCTGCAGTCCTTAATCCACCCCTGCAGCCGATATTACCTCATCCTGTTGCCATTGATCGGCCATAGAAGGGAGTACATACCTAAATTGTTGCAAGCAAGCAGTATTTTTGTGTTCGAGTAACACCTTTTCAACGGATGACCCACAGGGTCAAAAATCCCTGGGAGTGCAACCTTCAGCAAAATGACAAACACATCAGACTCTCTTTCATCACTGGCAACGAATGAAGAGGTAAACGTGTAAAACAAGAATGTTTACGAATGGAGAGTTTCGTAACGGCTTGTTACAAATAATTTTGTCCTCATAGGCTCCTGCAGATGGAAACATAACGTCTGATATGGCGACGCCCAGAAACTTAGACCCGCTTCCTTGCAGTTTAGACCTGATTCTTATAGTTACATGTTACAAAGCTGCCAATATTTATCAACAACTGGGCATTACTGAACTTATTTTCAAAATTTTTGATGGACATTTTCAGAGATTAACGGTTAAATCTACACATAGTTTCTTTGAAGGGTCAAAGGTTGAGATCAGTGAGGCTGATTTCAGAGTTGCTGGGTTTAATCAGTCAGTAAGGATTCAGGCTCCACCAGCTAGCTGGTGCTTCACCATCAGCACAATCTCTGACTCGTCCCAAATTTTTTCTCCTGTTTTTATAGCCTGTTGGAGCTCAGAAGTAGACGCTGACTGTCACATTTACCGTGCTTCCTTGTCAAGAACTGTCTCACACACACACACACACACACACACACACACACACACACACACACACACACACACACACGCACGCACGCACGCACACACACACACACACACACACACACACACACACACACACACACCTCTGGTCTCTTCTCCCAGTCCTGACATTCCAGGCCTAAAAGGTGCTACTTTGTCCAGGTGCTGCACAGGTTACATTCAGCTTCTGAAGTTCTGCTTTCACAGAAATTTCCCTCCCATTTGCAGCTTCTGACGCTCCAGAATTTAAAAATTGAAGAATCCTTTCATGGTCTTTTTTTCATGAGCAGCGTTGGACATTTCTGCAGTGCAGATTAGATTTCTAATCATCACATGTTTTCCTTTCCCTCATGTCCCGTTTCATCTGTTACTTTAATGCAGTTTTTTTATTTTTTCCCCTCCTAATGGTGGCTTTTATTTCTTTTGCATTGTGGTAATTGGCGTAACGTGGTTGGGTCTATTGTAAACATGGCTATGTGAGACCGGCATAAAAAGGCACCAGACGCTCCCCAGGCTAAGCTAGTGTGCAGAGCAGGCAGGAGCCGCTGCCTTTTGTGCTGCTGAAGCCTTTGTAGATTTGCAGTTGGGGCCCCGTTTTAATCACCTTCTCTTGCGCCGCCTGTCGCCTCACTTTGCATATTTAATTGCCAGGTTAAATCATTTTGTCAACAATCCGTTTAATTATTTGATTGTACAGTAACCATAAAGAGTGAGCAGAGGGGGGCGGGGGGGGATGGGGAGAGGAGAGAGAGAGAGAAGCAGGCAGTAGAGAAAGAAAGGAGTCTGTTGCCAGAATAGACATCAAAGCTGTGCCTTGATGTTGATGTTGAATGGGCATTAATGGTTTCTGAAGGCAAGAGATTGCACAGGAAAAAAAGGCAGAGGAAAAAAAATAAACCTTCCTTTTTCTCTTACAATCCCGCCAGCCATCTGAGTAAATGCATAAACATGGGAAGCCAGAGCGAGTTAGAGCAGCGAGCAGAGATAAAGAAAGTGAGAGAAGCATGTTAGATTGCTCACTTTTATTTCCTGTAATGACTGAAGAGAGCGCAAAAGGAGAAAAGACGGGTCAAATGGACCCATTCACCGCCATCAGAACATTAAACCTAGAAGATTTCAACCAAGAACTCATGAAAAAAATAGATTTTTTTTATTCCAAAGCTGTTGGATGTGTTACTGCAGCTTTGTTGTGGTTTTAATAAAAGAAAAATGATCTGTAATTTAAAGCATTCACAGTTTCAGGTTGATTTGATTTATTTTCACCAATAAAATTCTTAACATTTTTCAGACTTTCATGGATTTTTCATAAAAAGATCTGAGGCTTTCAATTGGCCTGACAGAGGAGCAGTAAAATTTGTTTAATTTACCTCATTAATCATAGCAAAGACACTGTATGTTTATCAACATTTCTTATTTATGAGAATCCATCAGATGTTTGACTAGAGATGGATATTTGGATTCCTGCAGCAGCAACAGGCACACCTGAACAGGTGACTGCTCTTAAGTTCCATGACGTGTGAGCTGGGACTCATTTTTTGCCAGTGAACGGTCCAAGCTCAGAGCTTAAACTGCTGCTTACCTCTGAATTTTACCACAAAAACACCTTGATCCTGTTTCTGCCAGCTCAGCAGGAGATCTCTCTCTCTCTCGCTCTCTCTCTCTCTCTCTCTCTCTCTCTCTCTCCTTCTGAAGTCCTTCTCTGCTCTTCGTTTTTTTTCAGCTCTCCTCATCTTCTCAGTTTCGCTGAACTGTCTTGTCTCTAACTTTACTTGTTATGAGGGTACACGTGTGTGTGGGTCTAAGGAGGGCATCTGTTGTTGGGAGGGAATATCTTGAATTATCATAACTTTATCATAACAACTACTGGTCACAAAAAGGGACAAACTTTTTTTTAACAGGTAGTCTAGAGAAAAATATCTAGTTTATTTGTGCAAATGTTAAGCAAGAAAAAAAGAAAAGAAAAATGTGCTCTTACCTCTGAGTGAAATAACTTTTATCTCTTGCCATCAAAAGATAGACGATCAACTTTGTGTCGGTGGAGTAAAATAACTCCCAAACCACCGGGCAGATTTTTTTTCTCAACTTTATTTTCATTTATTGACATTAAAATAAAAATACAAAACTAAATTGCTAAAAGGCAAAATGAAAAAGGGGACAGAAAGAAGAAAAACTTATGTTATCTGCCCCTTTTAACTAAAATAACATTAATACAAATGAAACAATCATATGATTCTTAAAAAAATTTGAACAATATAGTTTCCGGACTAGCTGGCCGACACAACCTCAACCCATGAACCGAAAAAAAGAGAGAAAACAAGTTACACAGAAAGAAGCACAAAGCTATACACATATATACCTGTATAGTATACACATATGCATACACAGACCCGTTCCCTCTTTCCCCCTTTTTTTGTCTTTTTTCTTTTTTTTCTTTCACCCCCCAACCCCCCTCCCCTCACGCATATATGTAACAGATCTATATAAATTAATCGTTTCATTTTTTATCTCTTTTTTGAAAGTCAATATCATTTTTGCATTCTTGATTTCAGTATTTAATTTATTCCACATTTTAACTCCATATATGGACACACAATGTTCCTTTATGAGTATCCGATGTCTAGGTATATTAAATAAGTTGTGTCCTTTTAAATCATATTTGCTATGTCTTTTTGTAAATCTTTTGATTAAACCTGCAGGTGCGTACTCTTTGTTTGCAATATACATACATTTTAAAATATTGTTGCCCACCAGATCATAGAATTTTAGTGTTTTTAATTTTATAAATAATGGATTGGACGGATCTCTGCAGTTGCTCCTTGTGATTATTCTTATTGCTTTTTTCTGTAAGATGTAAATGGAATTTGTGTAAGTTGTATGTGTTGTTCCCCAGATTTCAATGCAGTAGTTCAGGTACGGTATGATCAGTGAGTTATGTAACAAATATAGGGAATTATTATCAAGTAACCACTTTGCTCCATGTAACAGTGCAATAGTTTTAGATATTTTAGTTTTCACACTGTTTATATGTAGTTTCCAAGACATTTTTTCATCAATGATGGCTCCCAGATACTTGACTTCTTTAACTCTTTTAATATTAATCTCATCTATATTTAATAAAATTTCATCATTTGAATATGTATTACTAAATATCATAAAACATGATTTATCACTGTTTAATGATAGCGTGTTCCCATCAAACCATAGTTTAATTTGTTTCATCTCTGTTTGTATCACTTCTATCATCTGCTCAACATTATCTCCTGAATAATAAAAAGTTGTATCATCTGCAAATGAGGTGCATTTTAATATATTGGATACCTCAACAATGTCATTTATATAAATGATAAATAGTTTAGGGCCCAATACCGACCCTTGTGGTACACCACAAGTTATGTTATTTATATGTGATTTTGTGTTGTTTATTTGAACATATTGCTGCCTATTGGTTAGATAACTTGTTATCCATTTTAGGGCCATCCCTGTGATGCCATATTTACTAAGTTTTTCAATAAGAATTTTATGATCCACTGTATCGAATGCTTTTTTAAATCAATAAAGATACTTATGAGGTGAGTTTTTTTGTCAATGGCTTCCGATATTTCTTCTGTTAATTCCATTAATGCCATGGATGTTGAATGATTTGTTCTAAAACCATACTGACTGTCCTTTAATATCTCTTCTTTGATCAGGAGTCGGTCCAACCTAGCAATATTTAATTTTTCTAGTATTTTTGAGAATTGTGACAATAAAGATATTGGTCTATAGTTGGAAAAGATATGTTTGTCTCCACTTTTATGGAGTGGTATGACTTTTGCAATTTTCATCCTGTTAGGAAATGTCCCTGTTGCAAAAGATAAATTACATATGTAAGTCAATAGATGAATAATACTTTCTATTGTATTTTTTATTAATGTTATGTCTAAACCATCCCAGTCAGTACTTCTTTTATTGATGCATTTATTGATAATATTTCTTATTTCATCACTAGTTACTGGACTTAAATATATACTGTTTTTATTGCTTTTGATATTCTTGCCTGTACTATATTTAGTTCTTTTTGGAATGTTTTTTGCCAAGTCAGGTCCCACATTAATTTAAAAAAAAAATGTTAAATTCATTAACTATTTTACTGGTTTCACTAATTTCAGACTGTCCATTTTCAAAATAATTTGGAACAGATGAAGCTATTTTATTTCTTTTTATGACATTATATATTATTCCCCAAGTTGCTCTAATATTATTTTTGTTTTTTTCTCCTAATAAATTACTATAATAATCCTTTTTTTGTCTTTTGATTACAGAAACTAATTAATTTTTGTATTTTTTGTATTTCCTTTCTGCTTCACTTGTTCTTAGTTTTAAAAAACATCTACATAATGTATTTTTTTTCTTACAGGCATTCGGCAGTCCTTTTGTCATCCATGGTTTGTGTATCCTCCCTCTTTTTGTTTGAGTTTTTGCTTTACAGTTTTTGTCATATTGACTACATAATATTCCTACAAAAGAATTGTAAGCCAAGTTTACGTCATCAACATATACTTCATCCCAGTTTTGTTGTTCCAGATCACTTTTTAGTGCATAGCGTTTTGCGTTAACAAAACCCCTAGACACTAATCAACAGATTAACTTCTAAAACGTATTACATTATGGGGTCTGCCCTGTTAAAAATGGCTGCCACAGCTAAGTAACTCTAGCTAGCACAAAAATAGCTAGCACAAAAATGTCTAACTGTGTCAGGTTTCCAGATATTGAGCTAAAATTTGATGTAGCCATCACAGTGAGTGGTGCCTGACAGCTGCTCTGAGCAATCACGGAAATCTGTTTAAAACTTTCCCGTTGCTCCCGTTGCACACAATGATGTGTGGTGAAATGTGCTCTTGACATTTGATCCATCCCTTGGGGGAGCCATGAACTGCAGATACGGCTGTGCTCGGGAGCAATTTGGTGGCTTAACCCCCCCAATCAGACCCCTTAGCGCTGATTGTTAAGCAGGGAGGCAATGGGTTCCATTTTTGAAGTCTTTGGTATGAACTGACTGTGAATTTAAACCCATAATGAATATTAGCAGGACAGAGTAAGATCATGAATACAAGAGGGAGGCATGTAGGATGGCTGTACTCAGCCTTAAAGATAGGGTGAGGACCTCGGACATCCAGGAGAGATTCAGAGTAGAGCTGCTGCTTCTCCAGCTGAGATGGTTCAAGCAGAATTTGGTCAAAATACCTTCTGGATGTCTCTCAGGGGAGGTGTTTCAGGTATGCTCTGCCAGCAGCAGACCCCTGGGTCAGCCCAGGAAGCGGAGAAGGGATTTTTTCTCCATTCTGGCCAGAGAACACCTAGGGGACACACCAGTAGAGCTAATGGAAGTTACTGGGGAGAGAACAGGTTGGGCTTCTGTGCTGAAGCTACCGACGCTGGACCCAAGTAAGCAGACGAAAACAAAGAAAAAAAGCTGCTGGGAAAATAAACATCAAGATGACGAGTAGTCAACATTCTGCAAGAACCCAAATTTCTAGGATCAGTTTGACACAAACTGTCAGCAACATGTGTGGATTTTCACAATATTACAACTTTTGTTCCAGTTTAATTACTCTTATTTGTTATTTTTTATTGCATCCCACTGTTTTTGAAGGGTAGGAGAAGAATTTACAGCCAAAATATTTTCATGCTTTTAATCTCTGCTTCCCCAGGAACAAACTCTGAGGAGTCCGAAGCCGTTTGGCCCCTCCGCTCTGATATGAAGCATTCTTTGGCTGTGTGTTTGTTTTATTTTGGGTGCATCTATTTGTCGCTCTCTGTTTCTCTTTACTCCTGCCAGCTCTGTGTCAGCAGTGGACAGCCATTGTCTATTTTGTCTAAATAACCCCCTGCCGGGTTGCAAACCACCCCCAAGGGAAGCCTGTGTTCTTTGGGCAAGACACGACTTTAGGCCGAAACCACCGTCAACAAGGGAAACAATTTGGCTGGCAACAGCCGTATTTACAGACTGGTTAACCACAGCTGCATTTAGCAGAGTTCCTTCGTCAGTAAACACCAGAGTTCGATGTCTTTCTCTGATGTCCAAAGGACAAACAGAGATAGAATTAAGCCGTGCGGTCCCAAGTCGGGTCTATAACGACCGCTTCTCGGATCACCATTGTTTAGGAGATCAGACCAGCCAAACGACCCGATAACAGAAGTTTGTCATGACACGTACTTCGTCCACATTCCTCGTAGACCAACTGGAATGCAGTTCCTGAAAAGCCTTTGCCTGTGGCCTCTGTTGAGACCGTGTGTGGTGGATTTTACATCTTGTCTAATTTTTTTTAGTTTGTTGTGTCCTGAACTTTGGGAGGGTCTTGGTTCTGGGTTCTTCCAGTGTTTCACAGGAATGCTGGATATTGATCTATCTTTGGATCATTGTACAAAGTATGTTGATGTGTGGAAACATGGCAACTTTCAGTCTTGTTGACACTTTGGCCCACATCACATGGAGGGCGGCTCGGTATGCAGAGAGACAGAACTTGTTTGGAGTTTGGGGTCAGGGAAGGCTTTGAAGCTAAACATACAACTGTCGTAAAGTTGCTCCAGGGAGAGAAGAGACCAATAAACAGGCAGCCGTTTACTCATAAGGTGGTGGCAAACATGAGTGGAGACACAGAAACCCTTTCACCAAAACAAGAAATAAATAAACCCTTCCTGCAAGGATGGATTTAGGCAGTAGGTGCCCAGGTGAGGAGATCCTTTAAAATATGTCACTTTGATGTCTGAGAGGAAGAATAAAGTTGGACGAAAATACAGAAAGAAACAACGAGCCCACCATGAAACACAAAGAGAAAGCACTTTATTCAGTTGTGAGTTTACAAATGCTTCTCGTTTCATTTTATGGCTCAGAAATGGGAAGAAGAAGAAGAAGAAGAAGAAGAAAATATCATTTCTATAGCGCTCCGGGAGTTGATGTCACTTCTCCCGGCATAAAACAGTTCAAATCGAAACGGCGCCATATTGGCATGCAGAAGCCTGCAGCTGGACTATTTGTTATTGTCATAAAACTCAATCAAACAAATATGGTAGATTCCTGTTGTGCCCCAGGATGCAGAAAAGATGCGGACGACATAAGGAATGAGCCATCTACAGGATTCCCCAAGATCCGGAGCGCCGCAAACGTTGGATCATTGTAATAAAACGCGCTAGTGACCGGGCTGAAATGAAGCTGTGGGATCCCGAGAGTAAAGGTTTTCACTTATGCAGCGACCACTTCATATCAGGTAGTTAAACCAACGTTTCCTCAACTGTGTATGGTATTCATTTTAAATGCTTTTATTACGATTCTTAGTGGGCTTCCTAAACTTATTTTGGTGTGGCTTTTTCTGTCTAATTACTCATAGCAACAAGTAAACATCACGTAAAACGTTGCCTCGTGAGTTCTGCGTGCTGCCGTTTATGTGTTTTATGATCACAGCAATTAACCGGCTAAGCTGTATTTAATTTTTAAGCAATGGTTGATCAGTTGTCAGATCACACATAAAAAGCACTTTGGATTGCTATTATCTGTCTCACCGAGACGGATCTCAGACAGATCCTGAGATGCTCCTGCCTGACATATTTATTTTATTCACGGAAAAAAATCAGACTGATTCCTCTTGGCGTTCAGTTTATACATTCAAACAGCACAGCACTCTATTTAAACTACGTACATGTAAATCTTTTATTTGTCCATCCATCCATTTTCATCCGCTTATCCTGAGTCGGGTTGCGGGGGCAGTAGCGTCGAGAGGCCCAAACTTCCCTCTCCCCAGCCACTTGGGCCAGCTCCTCCGGGGAAATCCCAAGGGGTTCCCCGGCCAGGTCAGGTGTTCTGGGAATTTCTCCTACCCGTTGATACTGAGCATGTGCGCACATCCGCACAACACAAAACATTGATACTTGATGTTTTTTGGTTAGGTGGAGTAGATGGAGTAGATGTATCTCAGTGACATCCCCCTGAATCAGTACCTTGACCAAAACAGTTTGGAGTAGAGAGTCACTGGCAATGCACGGGCCGGCGCGTGTCACTCAGAAACTCCCCTCCAATGTTGGTTTGTCTCAATATAGAATAGAAAAACAGAATAGGAAAAGATTGAAAAGATTGAATAAAGAACAAACGAGAAAGACAGAATAAATAATACAGAAAAAAGGAAGAAAAAGAAGAAAGAAACAGGGATGGAAAAGAATTTGATGAAGAACAGGTAACAGATGTGGCGTCGTCGTATGACGCTCATCCACACCCGAGCCGGTCTAGGCTTAACCTGTCTCGCCCGATTCCCGCTCCTAAATATAGGAGAAGGAATGGGAGAGGAGAAGAGATGAGCAGGGTTAGAGTTATGGTTAGGGTTAGGGTTTGTGTCATCTAAAACACCGTAAATTCCTACGAGTAGCACGTTTTGCCAAAGTAGGACGTTTTCTCAGAACACCGGTAAGAAGTCCGCTCTGACAGCTTCTGGCGTTTTTAAAAAGTATCCCAGGGGCACGGTAAGGGTCAGAGATGTTTAGTCTATTTAATTTCTGACTATATAAAATGGTTTCTTCGGTTTTAAAGTGTGAAGTAAACTCCGACGAAGTAAAATCCAAGCCGATCCCATTCATGTTCATGTTTACTATCTGTGTTTGTTTACGTTTTTTTTCCTGCCAATATGGCTTCTACTAACTGAGAGTCACGTGGGGTCCGGAACTCTATAGCGCCTCTCAAGATAAAAATCATGAGGCGCTTCACACACACAAAAAAAAGTTAAAATATAAAAAAGCATTTAGAAAATGTTTAAAAATATATTTAAAATGTGCAAAAATAGGCAATTGGGATTTAAAAGAAAATATGTTAAGAAAGAGAGAGAGTGAATAGGAAAGAGGGAAATCAGTGGATCCTGAGGAAGGTGGAATAGGTGGGGAGAGCAGAATAAAGAGAGAGTGGTGAAGAAGGTCATACAAAAGCCAGCTTGAACAAGTGAGTCTTCAGCTGCTTTTTAAAGGAGACCACTGAGTCCACTGATCTCAGGCTCAGGGGAAGAGAGTTCCAGAGTCTGGGGGCCACAGCAGCAAATGATCTGTCACCTTTGGTCTTTAGCCTGGTGCTGCACAACCAGGAGGCTTTGATCACTGGACCTCAGGGACCTGCTGGTGGTGTAGGGACTAAGAAGATCACCAATGTAAGATGGTGCTTGTCCATGTAAGGCCCTACAGACCAGAACCAGGATCTTGAAATGAACCCTGAAGTTGACTGGCAGCCATTGAAGCTGGAGGAGAAGCGGGGTGATGTGGGTGTGTTTGGAGGACTTGGTCAGAAGCCGAGCACAGGCATTCTGAACCACCTGTAGACGGTTCAGGGAGGTTCTGCTCAGACACGTGAAAAGAGGGTTACAGTAGTCTAAGCGTGAGGAGATGAAGGTGTGGATAACTGTCTCAAGTTCAGAGTGAGACAGAATGGGACTCAGCTTAGCAATGTTCCTGAGATGGAAGAAGGAAGAGCGAACAAGAGAACTGACATGAGAATCCAGGGTGAGAGCTGGGTCAAAGGTCACGCCAAGATTCCTGACAGAAGGTTTGGTGTGGGAAGCAAGCTGACCAAGAGAGTCTCTGACTTTGGGAACCAGCTTGTCTGGGGCACAGATGAGGATCTCAGTCTTATCTTCATTCAGCTGTAGAAAGCTCCCAGCCATCCAGGTTTTGATAGAGTCTAAGCAGGTGTGTAACAGCTGCAGCTTAGACATCTCATGGGGCTTAAAGGAGATGTACAGTTGGATGTCATCTGCATTAAGACGGTAGGAGATTCCTTTGAAGGAGCTCAGGATGTGCTGAAGAGGAAGCAGATAGAGGAGGAAGAGCAGAGGCCCCAGCACAGAACCTTGTGGGACACCATGGGTAAGAGAGGTGATGGAGGACCTAAACTTGGAGACGGCCACAGAAAAGGAGCGCTCAGAGAGATAAGAGGAGAACCACTCCAGAGCAGATCCTGATAGGCCTACCCAGTCTCTCAGCCTCTCCAGTAGCAGGTGATGGTCAACAGTGTCAAAGGCTGCAGTCAGGTCCAGCAGGACCAGAACAGAACAGTCCCCTGCATCACTGTGAGTCAGAAGGTGATTAGAGACCCTAAGAAGAGCTGTTTCAGTAGAATGAGCTCTACGAAAACCTGACTGGAAGCTATCATAGATGTTATGTTCATCAAGAGCAGCTGTGAGTTGTTTAGCCACAGCCTTTTCCAAGATCTTGGAGATGAACGGAAGTTTAGAGATGGGTCTGAAGCTGCTATGGAGAGAGGGGTCGAGACTCGGTTTTTTAAGAAGCGGGTGGATTACAGCGTTCTTAAAGTAAGCAGGGACCTGACCTGACCTGCGAACGACTTCATGTCAAATCTGACCCTTTTCCAGGTTTAATGTCAGTTTATTTATTAGCATTTGTAACGTGATGAAGGAACCATTTCTCCCCTCTAAGAGCTGTTCTGTTTGACACAGTGCCACAGTGCATGAAACAGGCTCAAGGTCATGCATTCACTTCTAATGTTTACATTCCAGCAGTGAAGACAGAAGAACGAAGAATGAACTATTTTCTTTTAATTAATCAAAGAACTCCATTTTAATAAAGCTAATCAAAACAACTGTTAGTCAATAATAACGATGTGACCGATCTGTGAAATCACAATGTTATGATTAATGTTTAATAAGGAAATGACGTATTGTAGCCACTAGTCAGCTGATACACAAGATAAATAATCATGACACATTCCGGTTGCAAATCCAATCAGAACCTTCACTCTGAAGCGTGGCAGAGTCTCTGTGGTGTTTATTTAATCTGTCAGCTGTGATTCGTCCAGAATCAGTAAACATCAAGATTAATAAGTCAGAATAACGCCATTTTGAGTTCAGTATTCAGCCAGCTCTCAAGATCCTCTGAAGTTCATCATTGCTAAGTGGAGTACGGACCGGCCATCTGTTCTTTTTACTTTTAAGCTGAGAACTGCCAAGCTGGGAAATCCTGTCGTTGTTATCAACAAAACAACGGTTCCTTCAGAATAAAAGCTGAACTCGCTTTGACGCTGTGAAACACCTGCCGCTTTTTACCTGGAGACTATCCAAAGACTGGTTTGTCGTGCTGAGGACGCTGTTTCATCGGCTCCAGTACCAGAGGAGGGTCCGTGGACCTGGCAGCCTGATCTGTATGGGAGTCTCGCTGACGGGTAATGTAGAACGGCACAGATAGCGTCTCATGTGGTTATCTGACCAAGGTTCAAGCGTTGATCAGTTAGGAGCAAAACATCATCTCCTACTCAGACTCGCTTCTCCTGAACGGAGGTTCTGAACTGACATCGCACCAACACACACTCCATCTCACATTCCATTCCATCAACATCCATCACTAGAGAGTTAGTCCTGTTAAACTGTTTAAATCATTTAGATAATAAGTTTTTCTTAAACGTTTGGAGGTCTCTCTCTCTCTTCTCTTGTCTCTCAGTTCATGCAAATTGTATTAAATTTCCCTGTAATAAAAAGGACCACTCTTCTGATTTAAAAATCTCAGTGTCCAGAGATGGGGTCCATACTAGATATGAATCATTAATATCTCTGGTCATTAATTAAAATGTAATTCTTTATCCTCCATTACACATTTTAATGAGTGCTGCACAGCAACAGTCACGAGAAAAATAATAAAATCGGCAGATCTTAGATAAGATTTTAAAAATAGTAAGCATCCCTTCCTTTATTTGTTGATTTATTTAATGCATTGAACAGTCCAAGAGGAGAATCTACAGCAATTCTCTGCATCTCTTCAGGGTCTATCCCAGGATCACGATTCCAAAGACACAACAGGAAGTTTTCCTAAGTCGTGTGAGGAAGCAAGAATCCTCACAAACATTTCGAGATGTTGCAGCAAACTGAGCAGGAAACCTGTGTTTATTAAAGGTGTGGATCACAAAAAATCTGTTTTTTGTTGATTATTTCTGATCTTAATTGGTCACTCTGAGATTTTCATGCAGGCTGAACATGAAAATAGTCCCCAACACCTATCTCCTGTATTAGCTTCTGAAAATAGATAGTGAAACGCTAGGATTTAACATCCTCACAGATCTACGTTTTCACTTTACCTAAAGTCTCTTTCCGGAGTATTTCTCTGTGGATGACGGTGGCACAGGAGTTAGGTGCCCCTCCCCGTAATCAAAAGGTTGCAGGTTCAAGCCCTGCTCAGTTTGTCCCTGCTGTTGTGTCCTTGAGCAAGACACTTAACCCCCCTTGCGTGCTGATGGTGGTCGGACGGACCGGTGGCGCCAGTGCTCGGCAGCCTCGCCTCTGTCAGTGCGCCCCAGGGCAGCTGTGGCTTCATCGTAGCTCATCCCCACCAGCGTGTGAATGGCTGAATGACTGATTGTGTTGTAAATCACCTTAGGGGGTTTCAGGACTCTAGAAGGCGCTATATCAGATACAGGCCATTTACCATTTTCTCTTATCTGATGGCACCATCTAGTGGCTGACAAGCAGATCACACAAAAAGTCTGTCGGTCCATGTTTTTAAGATGGCGACTTCACGTTTCTTTTTATAAATGTGCTTCTGTAGCCAACAGAGCTAAAAGATGTTGTTTTACAAGTATTATTCTCATGTCGTGGCATACATTTCTTTTTAAACCATGATTAGACTGTTCAGAATACAAATCCAGGCTCTGTCACGTTTGATTGTTGTAATTAAACTTTGTACGTGGGGAAGGTCAAAAAAGCATCCGATCACTTTGTTTTTCCCTCATTTACAGCGACGGAGATAACGGCGCAGTGCGCCTGGCTCGGGTGTTAATCAAGTTTAATTTGATCTCTTTTCACAAGAAAACAAAACAGTTACAAGCAGGGCTTGTGTTGACCGGACAGTCGCAGAACCAGAGCGCATGCAGGAAGATTCATCCGACTGAATTCAGTCGGAGGAATCTTCCCATTGATCTGAATTTGATGCGGCTCTCTGTGCTTGTAAAATAATGAATGGATATTTAAATAAAATGCTTTATATTTTACTAAATTAATTTTATATCTGTAAGTCAATTCTATGTAAAGATTGTCTGCATAAACCTGACCAGGCTCAACCCGGTCTTACTGTGAGACCGGGTTGACGCGTCACGCTTGTGCGTAATCATAGGCGCTGAGCTGAAGACAATGTGAGATTCTGGGCTTCTCCTCAGACGGCTCCTGGATGTGTCGCCACATTGGAGACAGGAACAAGCACTATTCAGCCAAAGTTTCATCATCAGGGAACATTTTCTAAGTGACAAGTCTGTCTGAGAGACAGGGTTTGGAAAACACTCGCTTCAGTGGGAGGAACCTTCCCGCATGCGCTCTGGTTCTGCGACGTGCTCCAAGCCAATCTCCACAACTTCAGCTCGCTGTGCACATATGCGCTGAGCAGTGTCCAGCTCAGATGTTCAGATGAGAATCTTTTCTTGGGTGATTTAGCTCTGCGATGTGCGTAACGAATAAAATGTCAGTTCGTCTGCATGCGTCGGGGTAATTCTTTCTATTCTTTCTCCGTCAAAATAAACGGTCAAATACGGAAACTATCCGGTCAACACAACACAAGCCCTGCTTTTAACTGTTCTGTTTTCTTGTGAAAATTGTTGGAAAGAGATAAAATTTTACTTGATTACCACCAGAGCCAGTGCGCCGTCATCTCAGTGACGGTAAATGAGGGAAAAACAAATTGATCGGATCCTGCACGTCTTTTAACACATTGGTCAGGATTGACGCACTTTGTTTTCATTTAGTTGGTTAAAAAAAAGTCGGGCTCGGGTCGGGCCAGAGAATCCTGAAAACCTTTTTGGGCCGGGTCGGGCTGGGGCTCCACCCCCTTGGGCCAGACACGGGCTCAGATTTTAGGCCCGTGCAGGGCTCTATTTACTTGATCTCCGGCATGTCCCCGGCTCACAAACACTCCTTGACCAGCCGTGGTTAACGATAGCCAGTGATCGCTCCATATCCATATAAGCTGGTAGTTTGTTTACATCAAGGCACTGTGATCCACGTGAAATGGGTGTTGTGGGAAATTATGTTCCCCTGAAATATTCTGTTTCCCTTGGGCAGTCAAGAGCAAATATTTCCAAATCCCCAGAACTTATTGTCCATGAGGACTAAACTACCTCAAATAAAAGATGGTTAAACTGAGTGAGATTACATCTTTTTACATAACTTTCAAAAATGATAAATACGCTTTCTTGCAAAAGAGTGAACAAGATTGTTTTTACTGTATCTTTTTTATTGTTTCAAGGAGGAAATACAGATAAAAAATCACAAGCACAACATTATTACATTACATTACATAATTTACCATAAAAGTTTATCACAAATGTTGTGAAAATAGCCAGAAGTGCGATCTCCCGACACAGGGAACAGAATATTTCAGGGGAACACAATTTCTCACAACACCTGACCTCCCAGCTGACGTCACCCCTCCTCCGTGTGTGAGTCATGACAGCTTCAAGAACAGAACTAGCTTGCTTCCTTCAGAACTGGTAGGTTGATAAACAGTCATAATTATAAATACTTTTTTAAAAAGGTAGAGTAGTTTGTTTTAAGCTTTGCGTAGGTTACGCTAGACGAATTGGAAATTGGTTATACAGTCAAACTCATGAGTGAGCCACCGTAGCTGCAATACTTTGAACTGGATGGCGCAAAAGTCGCATTTTTTCATCCTGATCTCACACACATGGGGCCTTTAAATTTGAAGCATGTGAGCGGTAGTCTAACGCTATTGGTTAGTTCTCGTTGGCGCTCGGTTTTCTGTTGCACAGAGCTTTGTGGAGCAGGGGGCGTGCTTAGCAAAAAAATGAATAAAGACGTATTGCTTACATTTTATCACATTACATGATAAGATAATCAGTTTTACAGATCTCTGAAAAGTCATGCATCATTTCTGAAAGGGGAAAACTCCAGAAAGCTACTTCAAAGGTTGAATTTGGAAAAATTTTATGAAAAGTTATATTCTTTCAAAATTGTACCTCCACGGGGCGTTTAGAGGTATGCACAATTAAGGTACACTATTACCTTTAAAAGCTATATTTTAATGAATAATTAATCAAATATTTATTTTGCCAGGCAAAACACTGGGTTTATGTATTTGATAGGGCCAATAGTTAAAATCTGATGTTAGCCCAGATCTGGACGAGTGTGGGAGTAGAGGGAGGTGGAGTGTACAGTCGGTAAAGACGGCTCTCCCTTGACCTGCCTCCAACATGCCTCAGTCTAAAAGGCTAGGTTATTCAGAGTTACCTCTGTAGTTATGCTGCTATAGGCTTAGACTGCTGGAGGACACACTGACCACTTTCCATACTCTACTACTTTCTTCTACAGTCTGCTCTTTAACTGTATTATTTCCTGCTACTTCTGCTGTTAACTTTATTTTTTCTCTAGGTGTTTTTCTCCCCAGAAGAAGCTACAATGATGTTCTGCTGAGCTGTGGTGGCCTCATGGAGGGGGCCATCGTCTAGCACACTGCTGCTAACCACTTAAACATTCTCTCTCTCCTGATAATAACTTTTTACTTTCTTTGACATTGAATAGATACACATATATGTTGTGTGTGTGTGTGTGTGTGTGTGTGTGTGTGTGTGTCTGCTCTGTCTTCTCGATCCCCAGTGAGTCGTGGCGGATGGCTGCTTATACTGAGCCAGGATCCTCTGGAGGTTTCTTCCTGTTAAAAAGGAGTTTTCCTCTCCACTGTCGCTATATGCTTGCTTAGTATGAGGATTGCTGTAAAGTCACTGACACCAGTCAGTGACTTGATGCAATTTTCTGGGTTCCTTAAATAGGAAACTTTTTACTGATTGGCTTAATGAACTGACCTGTATTGCAATGTTTACTGTGTGAAGTGCCTTGAGATGACTCTTGTCGTGATTTGGCGCTATATAAATATACTTGAATTGAATTGAATGTTTACATCTACCAGTCAATAGAGGGCACTATTGCGGTTTGCCACAGCGGGGCTGGCACCGTGGAAAATGACAGACTCTGCAAGTCAAGCAGCTGTTTCTGAGCCCAGAAGATGTCGTTATCGTTCTCAGAAGAGGAGCGACCATAAAAGATCTAAAACCAGAGTGAGTTTAGGTGAAGCCTAAAAGACCCAAACAGAAAATGTCACATATCGGCAGCAAACCTGGTTCTTCTACTGTTGCAACTACAACCTCTACACACTAGATGTCACTTTGGTGTTCGTCTTCCATGTTCAACCTTTAACATTCATAGATTCAACCATTTTGACCCACAGTGGGGAAGGCTGCCGTTGTTTCAGCGTCCAGGAAACAATAGAGAACACCTCAGCTAGTAGAAGCTAGCCGTTAGCATTAGCAACTCCACCACACAGCAGAGCTCCTCAAGGCTTGTGTTATTTGTGGAGATAAAACATCAATGTTACAAAGAAAACTGAGTCAGTGGTAAAGTCACGTTGCTGTTATCCAATCAGAAGCAAGATGTCCAAATGTCAGGAAATAAGGGTCCAAATTCTGTCGTCTGAAGCTACTTTCTCCTCCAGTTGACTTTTCCTCCTGATTCAATCACATCTGAGCTTTTTTGTCCCTCCTGAGTTGGACTTACAAGGCATTTATTCCTACTCGAGACCACTGCAAAACACCTTTAACACCTGTTTCACATCTAGAAGAGCAAAGGAAGGGAGGAGGAACACAAAATAAAACCACATTTTTCACAGCTTTTGGCAAAAAAAAATTCTAATCTGAGTGAGTGTTCCTCTCATTCCCACACTGATCCATCATAAATATAACAGAGATCAACGTACTCATAGGCTCGCATTTGTTTCTGCTCTAGTGCTTTAGAAAAGGTGATTTACATGGCGAATAAGCTGCCCATAATTCTGTGGCATCTTTATGACGTTGTCGTGTCAGTAAGGAAGAAAACTAAAGTTTTTGCTTTATTTCCAACACAGAAAAGAAAATCTCTGCTTAAACTCACGAGAAAGAACAGAATTACACATAAACTCCAACCCTCTCTGGATGGAAATGATTATCCCGCTGGTCTCTATTCATCCTCTGATCTTACCTTTCAGAGCTTCTAGTTTGGGGCAAAATAGTAGTGATGTGTCGGTCGCGAACGAACCAGCTCTAAGAGCCGGCTCTATGAAGTGAACGACAGGAGCCGGCTCGTCATTGGGAGCCGTACCCTCCCCCCTCCCCTCTTGCCTTGCTGAAAGCTACAGGCGATTGGTCAACGTGTGTAACTGCGTGTCCAGACTGTCCACACACAGAGCAGTAGGGGCGGGGAAGAGGGAGGATCAGACTTAAGCCGGGCGTACACTGTGCGACTTTTTCACTCGTAGCACTCAGCTTCAGCTCAAACTGTACGACTTCCTCGCAGAGCAGATCTCATGAGTCATGCGCTCACACTGCACGTCTGGTAGCAACACGTCGGCCCTAAAAATATGCTAAAAATAGCTGTTTTTACACAATACGTTAGACTTTTTTGTCTTGTTTTGCCTGTTGTCCTTCGGGAGTGCTGCAGGAGGACACACAGGGATTTATGGGGGTTGGATGAGGAAAACGAAATAAAAAAAGTAAATCTGTGTTTTGTGATCAGTTTATTTTCACATGAACACGACAAACACGCTTTCTTGACAATCTTTGTGAGTAAAAAATGTGTAGAAATTAAAACGAACAACGTGTGCTATTAAGGAAATAGCGGGGAGCGGTGTTGATGCAGGATTGCGCATGCGCCGTGAGCGGTTCTGACACATTTTGGGTCGCAGCGCCACTTCAGCAGTGCGATACCCTCACGAGGGACGAGCGAAATATTAAACACGCCAGAAGTCCATGCAACCTCACGATTGCTGATCGGCAGCTGGTCACGTGGTGTTAATCGCCTCTCGTAACCCCCTGTACACTACACGACCGCTCGGTGCAAAACTCGCCCCGATGTCGTGGATTCTCGCACGACTGGAAAATCGGCTCAAAAGAGGGAAAAAGTCACACAGTGTACGCCCGGCTTCAGACACACAGCAGAGCACATGCGGGTGGAGGGAGACGAGAGGGAATAAGGAGGAGGAAAAAGGTGAGCGAGAAAGAGGAGAGTGCGACGAAGACGGTGAGGAAAAGAGCGCCAGCAGTCGGAAAGTGGAGATTTCTTAAAGTGTTCAGTTATTAAATTCATAGAAATTATAAATATTTGATATATGGCATTTTTTTATATTAGTAAATCATTTTAAAAAATAGTTTTGCATTATTTTGTTTATAAATGTAATCTACGCCACAGAAAATCTGAGGAGCCGAAAGAACCGGCTCTCTAAAAAGAGCCGGAATTCCCATCACTACAAAACAACAATAATAAATAATAATAAATGTTATTTGCATGCACCTTTCAAGACTCTCAAGGTCACTGAACATAAAACATGAACATAAGTACCACAGTTTAAACACAATGCAAACAAATCAGAGATAAAAGCAATACACATAAACAACTGAGCAAAAGTAAGGGCAGATATAACAACACATTAAAAAAATAAATTAAATACAAAAGTCATTAAATTTAAAAAAATCTAATGTTGATGCTTGCTGCAGCAGATAGGATTAGCTTTACTAAACAAAAATCAAAAGAATGAATGTAACCCAGCACAACTATGGCAGGATCTGGCAGAGAGGTGAACCGGAGCCAGGAGAGGTGAAGGTTACTTAACCATGATGGATTCAGACCATGATGATACAACCTCATTCTCACCGAGGAGAACGAATGCAGATCATAATCCGTACAGCTTCTGCAGAGATGCAAAATTATTGAGTCCAATCAGAGCATTCACACCTGCTACAGTGCGGTGCAGATCTTGATGCGGAGCTGCAGAGTCTCCACATCAAGATCTTTTCTATGCTAGACGCATGCCGTGAGGTGCACCTGGTTTATTTCAAATATAGCACATGTTGTGTTAGTCTGTCCAACTTCTTTTGTTGTTATCGATGATGGAATATGGGTTCAGAATGTGTGATAGCTCAGGTACACGAGTGTGGCTTTTACCAGCTTCTAGTTGTTATCGTGTGAACTCATGAGCAACTTCACTGGGACATTCTGCACGTGATCTGCAGTGTGAATGAGGCTTGAGGCTGCAACTCATATCTGATATCTGGCAGTGACCCACAGCCTGTATGCAAATTAAAACGTGAAAGGGCCACAATTTGGAGGGTACACCGGGAGTATGGGGTGCCAGAGCTTGGTCCACATTGTCGGCAGTAAGTCGGGCTCGTTTCCGGTGAGAGTTGCATTCTGCCAAGGCTGCCCTCTGTCACCGATTCTGTTCATAACTTTTATGGACAGGATTTCTAGGCGCAGCCAAGGTGTTGAGGGGGTCTGTTTTGGTGGCCTAAGGGTTGAGTCTCTGCTTTTTGTAGATGATGTGGTCCTGTTGGCTTCATCAAAACGTAATTTCTGGTTTTTGCTGGAGCGGTTCGCAGCCGAGTGTGAAGCAGCTGGGATGAGAATCAGCTCCTCTCCAAGACCATGGTCTTGAGTCGGAAAAGGGTAGAATGCCTTCTCCAGGTCAGGGATGCGATCCTGACTCAAGTGGAGGAGTTTAAGTATCTCGGGGTCTTGTTCACGAGTGAGGGAAAGATGGAACACAAGATCGACTGGGTGCTGGGTCTGCAGTGATGCAGGCGTTGTACCGGTCTGTAGTGGTGAAGAGAGAGCTGAGTCAGAAGGCGAAGCCCTCAATTTACTGGTCCATCAATGTTCCTACCCTCACCTATGGTCACGAGCTTTGGGTAGTGACTGAAAGAATGAGATTGTGGATACAAGCGGCTGAAATGAGTTTTCTCTACAGGATGTCTGGGCTCTCCTTTAGAGATAGGGTGATAAGCTCGGTCATTTGGGAGGGGCTCTGAGTAGACCCGCTGCTCCTCCACATCCAAAGGACCCAGTTGAGGTGGCTTGGGCATCTGTTTGGATGCCAGCTGGACACCTTCCTGGTGAGGTTTCCCAGGCACGTCCAACCAGGAGAAGACCTAAAAGAAGACCCAGGACACGCTGGAGAGACTATGTCTCACGGATGGACAGGAAAGGCCTTGGGGTTCCCCAGAGGAGCTGGCCCAAGTAGCTGGGAAGAGGGAAGTCTGGGTCTCCCTACTTAGGCTACTGCCCCCCCGACCCAACCCCGGATAAGTGGCTGAAGCTGGATGGATCTGCTTAGTATGAGGATTGCTGTAAAGACACTGACACCAGTCAGTGACTCGATGGAATTTGCTGGGTTCCTTATATAGGAAACATCTTACTGATTGGCCTAATGACCTGACCTGTATTGGAATGTTTACTTTGTGAAATGCCTTGAGACGACTCTGATTTGGCGCTATATAAGTAAACTTGAATTGAACTGAAAAAGTCTGCAACAAAAAATGTTTTGCATTGAAAAAATGGTGGCATTTGCATTGTTTTTGGGTCAAACCTTGAATATATTTTGTGTGATCTCTAGCAATGTTGCAAACTGTCATGAGTCTGTCAGCTCTCTGAGTATGCTGCTGATGGGCTGCGGCGGCCATCTTCAATAAAAGTTTCAAACGATTGCAGACAAACATCCGATAGTTTGTCTGAGAATCTCAGTGGTTCATGAGATATTTTCATATTTATGACGCCATCATTTACATTTGCCTCTGAATGTTGGCCGATTTGACTATTTACAAATGAATAAATATGAGACAACTTATTGCACCAAAAACCTTAAGAGCTGCTCTAATTAACTCATTTTTGGCAGCAAGAGGCAGCTTGTTTCTGAAGTTTCTGCAAGAAACGAAAGGACTGTGGTCATGTTTAGCATGTACAGTAAACACATGATGCACAGTCATCACTTAATCATTATTATAACAGTAATTATCTTTGAAACTGGTGGGATTAGAAGAATAAAGGATCAAACTTAACTTTTGTAAAACAAAACAATGATTTTCTCCACAGAATAAAAGCTCAGCACACAATAAATCACGTTTTTCTTTCTCAGCTTAAAAAAAACTAAAAGCACCAATAAGTTTTAAATATGCACAATATACAGAGACTTTAGAGACAAACGGAGATGTGCTTAAAGCTCCTGACACACAACATTGTTGTCTGTACATGTTGTCTTGCTTGGGTGTGGCGGCCACAGACAGCACAGAGCCCGGCTCGTATTTTGAAACTGGGGAATTTCTCTCTGTGCTTTTATCCGAAGACGACCACAGTGCTTCAGTGTTGTGCCTCACACATACCTCAAGCTCTGCAGTCCATTCCCCAGACAGCTGTGGGAAATGTGGTGAGGCCACTCTGGCTTTGGATGCCACCCAGGAACCACAGAGATAAAAAAAAGAAAGAAAGGAGTTAGGTCATGTGACAGCATCATGTGACTCCTGCAGGACAGGAGGAAGGAGAGGGCAGCTGTTAAAAGTAGGAATGATGAAGGTGAGATTTTATTTCCTATTTGAGCTGATTTGATTAAAACTCTGAAGCCTGACTCCCATCCCAAACACTCTGCTGCAGGCTTAGCTGCTATTGTTTACTCTTCACCCACTGATCCCAGCACTTGTTAGAGATTGAACTGTACACAATCCAGCTGCAAGCCATTTTTTCCCCTTACACCCAAGAAGATAACTCCCCCTCCAGAGCACGAATGATCAGGCTAATTGCCCTTGATGATGGGAAGAGGCAGAATTGGAGGAGGTGAGAAAGTTGTGGCATCTGAGAGGGAATTTTCTCCTAACAAGCTCATGGACAACAGAGGAATCCAGATTTTAAAGGTGTTCCATCCTTGTTTTTGCTCCACGTCGACTCCTGAGACCACTCAGACAAAACATCAATTTTTATCGCCTTGCTGTCGCCAGCTTGTCCATCTTCTCGTTTGTTTTTCACACTTAGACAATTAAATCAGTGTCCCAACGCCGTGATCCCGACAACATTCTTTGTTCTTGTTTTCCTCCTCCTCCTCTCCTGGTTTTCTGGGTGAGGAGGAGGTTGAGGGCTGGGGGTGTGGAAGACAGAAGGGAGATGGAGGGGTGCATTTCCAGCTTTATGACTAACCACATGTGTTTCTGGGTCTTAATATTTATATGTTTCTCATGGAAAAAAGGGTGGTGAAAGAGGATGCCGGGAGAAGAAAGGCAGACATGTGGTTCTTGTTTGCAGAATTAAATTCAGAGATGGACGTTTTGTTTCCTGCGATGAGCAGCAGAGAAATACGTCCTCCTAATCATCTTCCAACCTGACTCCTCCTCAGGCACCACTCAGCTTCTTCATAAATACTGAATAGAAACAAACTAAATTTTTTTTTCATTTGGTGGGGGAGGGGGGGGGGGGTTCTTAACCCTTTGATGCATGAGTTATGAAATCTTCAACCATGATTTTTTAAACAATTTTTTTCATTCATCTTTAGGTGTGAATGAAACAAATTTCAACAAATATTTTTTGTAACATTTTGTTAATTCACAAATAATTAATTACATGTTCAGCTCAGTGGACAGCGTGCATTCTGAACATGAAATATGTTGGCTTGACTTACTGAAGCCCAAATGGAGGGGCTCACATGCAATAAAGTCTTCAACAGCTGTGCTTAATAGCAAAAATAAATAAATATGAATTTTGAGTACCTGTCCACTGTAGTGACCATTATGCATCAAAGGGTTAAGGTGTTTTGGGCACGTTCCATGTTTAAAACTTGGTTTTTCACCAGCCACGCCCCTTCTGACAGTCTTTAATGTGTGGTTCACTTGTTTTAGCAATACATTTGCAGTGGTTTCTGGTAGGAATGAATGCCTTGTAAATCGCTGTCGGGGAGGATTATTCTGGAGCGCCATTTCCAGGAACTAGCAGTGATCCACATCACAGATGAGCTTCAGACGGCAGATTTTGGAGTCCTATTTCCTGATATTTGGACATCTTGACTCAGATTGGATAACAGCAACATGACTCTACCACTCACTTGCAATGTGGATGTTTTATCTCCACAACTAACATAAGCACGGAGGAGCTTCTGCTGTGTTGTGGAGTGGCTAATGTTAGCAGTTAGCTTCTACTCGTCGAATCATTCTCTGTTGTTTACTGGACGTTAAACCAACAACAGCCTTCCCTGTCGTGAGTCAAGAAGGGTGAGTCCATGAACGTTAAGTTACAGTGTGACGTAGATCTGTCAAGATTTTGACATTTTGACGTTTCACCATCTATTTTCTATCAGAAGCTAATGCAGGAGACATGTGTAAGAGACTATTTTCATGTTCAGCATGAAAAACGAAGAGTGATTATGATCACAAATAATCACTAAAAATGGGTTCTTTAGTGTTCCACACCTTTAAAGTTGAGCACAATTACTGTAATTGCTCTAAAGATAATCTTATCAGATAATCCTACCTTGCGTGGTGCGTTATGAGTGCACTGGTCCATTCGGAAGAACGTTGGGAACTGCTGCAGTTATAAATCAGGGCTTTAAGACATGTTGGATTGTCTTGGTCTGATTTTCAGAGACAAACAATGGTGCTGCCTGTTGAATGTGATGCATAGTCGATCAGAAAGTGAGGTGGCGGATGTGTGCACCATGCTCCCGTAAGGTTTGTTTACTTCAAAGTCACGTTTTATCTCTCCTGATTTACCGTCTGACCGGGGAATGTCCATTAGTAAAACTGGTTCACGTGTAGTATTTGCTGAACTGCTGCACACCACACAATGTTAAACCAAAACTGGCACATCTGTGAATTATTTATCACCACGTGTGTAGTCTCTCATATTTTGAAACTCGGCTGACTCCTGCTGTGTGAACCAGGCCTAAGAAGCCCGTGATCAGACTCAGTGCAAGTGAATGTTCCTGGTGTGGCACTTTGAGGGTTTTAGTCAACGTTCTGTAGAAATTTTTATCTAAATAAAAACTCTCAAATGTTATTTATTCATTTATTTTCGTAATTAGTTATTTCTGGTATGTGTTCAACAAATTGTATTTATTTACTAAAGTACAACTTTTTTGCTCTTTTTCCATGGAGGCCCTATTGCCTCATAGCAAGAAGGGTACAGGTTAGAATCCCGGCTGCAGCCTTTATGCATTAAGCTAGCTTGTTCTCCCCATGCGTGCATGCATTTTCTCCCACAGACCATAAAAATACAGAAAAAAAAGTTAATTTGTAATTCACTTTGGATAAAAAACATCTGCTAAATGCAGAAACCCAAACATGAAGGTGGGGAACAGGAAGAAGTCTTCTGCCCTGAGCAATGACATCAAGATCAGTAGAGCTAAAACATCATCACAGCTAAACTTCTTCCTTCAAAAAGTCCTACTGATGCATTAAAACACTTTCTTTCCTGTTTTAAAACTCCAAAATCCATGAGCCTTTCTTAATACTGTTGGTTTCTACTGAACGTCTGAATTGCTACGCTGCTGTATGTGAAGGTGGCATAAATCCATGCTTTCCCAGGCTGGCAACTTGCAGCCGATCAAAGATTTCTTCAAGGCTACACGGCTGTTGGACAGGTGTTAGATACAGGGAAAAAAAACCCATCAAATTCATGTTTTTCTAACTGAAAGCAGCCCAGTAAAC
Source organism: Nothobranchius furzeri (assembly GCF_043380555.1). Taxonomy (NCBI): domain Eukaryota; kingdom Metazoa; phylum Chordata; class Actinopteri; order Cyprinodontiformes; family Nothobranchiidae; genus Nothobranchius; species Nothobranchius furzeri. The sequence goes on along the minus strand of NC_091744.1, from coordinate 7,788,261 downwards.
TTCAGGTTTCTCTCTGGCTCCAAGTTTTCAAACGTTTTAGGGAAGAACTGATATTTATGACTTTTATATGATGTTTTAACTTTCGACAGATGTTTACAAGTCATTTTGTAATCCCAGATTCCAGAGTTGCTCTCAAACACTCGATCAGTCTCCACAGCACTTATGTTGTCTTGACCAATCAGCATGCAGCTGCATCACAGATGGCGTCTTTTCTCTTGTACTTGGAACTTTCTCAGTCGTTTTCTAAGCAGTCGACACACAAAACAGAAGAACTGAGTAATGCTTGTAAGAACTAGCAGTTTTGGTAAATTGTTTTTGTTAAACCTTTCTTTTAGAGTGCTTATAAGAATTTAAACATACTTTTATTACTATTCTTCCATTTTCATCTTGATCTTTGTTATAAATCTACTTTTGCTTTTTTAGTGAAACCCAAACAAATAAAAGACAAAACGTGGAATTCAACAGAAAATATTTTACCATGATGTTTAATAGCAGGATGTTTTACAGTGGAGACCAAATGTGTAAAATATTTCACATACACAAAAACTCTTTTTGGTTTCATAGTAGAAACAAAATTCTGAGTTTAAATGAGGCACAGGAAACTGGGCATATTTCACACACTTGCAGAATAACTTTTTTTAGATTTTACCATGGCAAGTTCAAGTTAGTCGGATGTTGCACAATAAACATGCAAACTCCTCCATCAACATTCTTACCGAATAAAGCAATTTATACAAACAACTGACACAAAACATCAGTCATTTGTTGGTCTTTCTCCAAACTCAAGAATGCTAAGTGAACATAGAGCTTTATTGTTTTATTTGAACTTGTTTGTTTTTCTTCAAAATTGAAACTGATCTGTATTTTTATCATGTCATATCTCTTTTATGGAAGAAACAATTAGACATGAAAAACTAGACCTGTCTGCTGCTAACAGTTCAAAATTATTTTAGGAACAGCTCACAGTTTTCACAAAAAGCAACAGTTTCTTTTCCCTTGACAATATGCTCCAATGCGATTGTGTCTCACAGGTGTGTGCTTACCATAGTAACAGTAACTAACAACCACATGTTATCATGGTGACACTAACTAGCTTACAACAGTTACCATTTGTTACCATGGTGACACTAACAAGCCACACCAGTTACCATAGCAACACCAACTAACCACCACATGTTATCATGGTGACACTAACTAGCCATTTGTTTCCACGGTGACACTAACAAGCATCCATCAGTTACCATTAGTTACCATGGTGACACTAACAAGCCACACCAGTTACCATAGCAACACTAACTAGCCACCACATGTTACCATGGTGACACTAACTAGCCATTGGTTACCACGGTGACACTAACAAGCCACACCAGCTACCAAAGTGACACTAACTAACTACCAAATGTTACCATGGTGACACTAACAAGCCTCCATCAGTTACCATTGGTTACCATGGTGACACTTACAAGCCCCTACAGGTTACTATGGCTACAAAGCTACTAGCTGCAGCATTAACATTTGTTAGTGTAAGAAATTGGGGGTTAATATAGTTGCTTTTAAGCTTAATATAGTACCTCTACTTATAACCAATAAGCTGTGATATTTTATATAAATATAGGATATCAACCTCATTAGTCTTTGAATGTTTAATCAGAAGATTCTAGGATTCTTTGCTTTTTCAGTGATCAAACACACTTCGTATCGATTCAGACAGAGTCAGGTTTATAAAAGGTAAGAAATGTATTTTCTAAACAAATTAAAAACAAGACAAGTTAACTAAGACGACTGTGATGGATAAATATTAGTGGGTGGAATGTGATGTATGGTGATTGAATGGTGTGTGTTTATCAGAACCTTGTATCTAGAAGAAACTGAGTTCTGGGTGTGAAAAGAATTTTGTCTGCAATAAACTATGAAGTTGGTTCTTATCAAAACGGTATCAGACACAATTCATGCTGTGTCTACCTCATCCTTTTCAGAGACCCGCTACGCGGATCCGGAGGTCGGATGACCTCTGGGCACCGAGTTTCAGTAGATTAACCACAGCACCGACACTCCAGTCCAGAGATGTCAACAGACACACAGGTTGGAACTAGTTTGCGTCTAGAGCAGCTGTTTCTGAATAGCTGAAGGAACCATTTAGCTGTGTCACTGCAGGCAGCTTTTAGCTTATCGAAAGCTTGTCAAGAGATGCGGTGGTTAGAGAGTTTTCCCCGGTGGCCAGTCTGCAGTTCTGCTCAAACAAACAGAATGCTGAATCACTCAGAAGTGATTCTGTTTTAATATTCTCATATTATGATTTACTTGGCCAATCGGGGCGTGCCATGTTAAGAGGTGTTAACAAACAAACCTCATAACATCACGCCTTCTTTCAGACAGAAGGTTCTCTGATTAGTGGGTAAGAACATCTCTATGTGCATGAAATTACTTTAACTTTATCTTTATTTTATGAACATTGTGTCTGAGCGTAGATAATGATTCACTTGTTAAACCAAACATTACTGATCATAACATCAAAATGTTTCATTGTAATATTAAAATTCATTTCAACCACAGTAATTTAAGCACAGATTAATCAAACATTAATATTAGTATTCATATAACATTTGTTCATTCAACCATATTATTATTTAATGATTATTTAACTTATGAGCGGATAGATAAGGCCGCAGCTTGGCAGAGAGGAACCTTGAGGAAGGAACTTGATGTTGACAATCAGAGTGTAAACACACAGTGGCGAATCTTTCCTGCAGCTTGGAAGATTAAGAGACGCAGATTCATGTCTGTAGATGACCGGTCACTGAAAAGGTCAGACTGTAGATGAAAACTGACCATTCCTGGACGCTACATTAGTATAAAACAGTAATAATCCTTCAATTTATACATAAAAACATGATTTTTTTAATAGTTTAAATTATTACAAAGTTGATATGTTTTAAATAAATTCTTAAATGAAATGTAGAGAAGATGTTCCTACATTTAATTAGAAACCATAAAATGTGAAATATCACGAAGTATGAAATATCACCTTAATGGATCTATAAGTAAATTTAATCAGAAGATCGGATCTTTTTAGTTCAGGGATTGAGCAACACTTCGTATTAACTTCAAGAAAAGAGAGTGAGTCAAGTTTTAAAAGTTTAAAGATTTATTAATAAACAAATTAAAACTAGACTAACTCCAACACTGGGTGTATGGTGTAACTAAGGTGAGGTAAGACGGAGAATGGTGTAGTGTGGAATGTTGTTCAGAACAGCAAATCCGGAGAAACGATTAGTTCTGATGGGAGTGAAGATGATGTTTCGCGCTAGGCTTGGTTTGGAGATTTATAACACACATTGAGACGCTATTCTGTCGGACTACGTACCCTTGGCGGAAGTCCCCGTCCAGATCAGGAGGTGTAGAGGTCCAGCTCGGACCTTTCTGGAGCCGAAGCCTGTTGCACAGCCGCTGCCGACCAGTCCTGTCTTTGAGATACTCCCAGGTTACGACTGTTTTATTGACATCTAGCAAGACACCAAAAGGGGTCGTGATGATTCAGCTTTTATTCTGAAAGGAACTGTTGCAGCAGGTGGAACAGCGACAGATCTTATCCAGCTTGTCGTTAGGTTCTTTCGGCTCAAGAGGAAAGTTACGGATTGGCCACTTCGACAACTTCTCTAGAACGCTTTGAACTGAAGTTGAAGATGACGTGGGCATGGTTTAATAATTTGGATGTTTTGATTTACGGTCGAATCAAAAAGGGACAGATTTACCAAGCACCACCAAAACACGCCTCGCGTCAGACCTGGATGGTTCTGAATGGATCCGAAAAAGGAAATGTGTCATGTGACTTCTTAACATTACGTGTGTTCAGTCTCTAGTGGAAACATTTAAAGTTATATTACTTATTAACTACTGATCATGACATTGACATTTCACAGACTGGTTCACATTTTATTATTGGACTAACACTTTGTTTGATTAGCTTTATTAAAAATAGAGTTCTTCTGATTTGTTAAAGAGTCTTTTGTCTTTATTCTTCTCCTGAGCTGGAAAGGAAGACACAGTTTAGAAATAGAGCATGCGACCTTGAGCAATATCTCATGCAGATTAGTTCTGTGTCAGAAACTTCTGGTTTTGCTTTGAGCAGCAAAACAGAGCAGGGCCTTTTAGGTCAGAAATGGACAATTCATCGCGCTACAGTAATTACTATTTTCTTTTTTCCCTATTTCCTGCTCAGAAATTCCCATTTAAAATCTAGTATCTTTCTCTTGTTATTTCAGGTTGAAGTCTAAATATTGCCAAAATGTTAATCGAAATAAACAACACAAACACAAAATGTAGTCAAACACCCACTGGGAAGTCTACAGTGTCTTTGAAAATTAAATCAGACCACTTTTACTTTTCTGTCAAACCAGTGAGTGCTGGCAACAGGTAACAATACATTTTTTGTGCTACTTTACAACTTTAGTTCATGATGCAAGAAGTTACACAAACTAATCACAACAGTATCTGCTATTTCACGACATTGTTCAAGATGTTGCCTGATTTAAGTCAGAAGGAAATTACCGAATCAAACAATAGAACTATAAAGGCATGTCAAAACTCAGCTAAACATCAAAGAGACGTGTTCATTCAAAACAGTCGAGCACCAAATGAGTCGCAGACGCCTTTGAGGAGGGACGGCCTGTTGTTTGTTGAAATGGGACACAGAGAAAAGGCAAACAGATTATTTATTCATGTGTTGATTTGATGGTTGTTTTTGTCACACTTCTATTCCACATGTCAAAGGAACTCATTTGGGTTGAGTTGGGGTTAGCGTTAGCTTTAGCCGTGAACTCTTTGGAGTTTGTGGGGATTCTGTTTCCATGATCCTATCTGCTGTTTGTGGAAGAGTTTGAGTCGGAGAATAAAAGCGAATCAGAGCGTGGAGGTGGAAGGTCGTGTGTGGCAGCCTGGGAAAAGAAAGCGGAGGATATTCAGCAGTGCTTTATTTGCCAGGGTGTAGGCTGATGTAAACAAACACGGAGCTTATGCAAGCTTTTGATCTTGTGATCCGTGAAATTTTCTTGGAGAAAACAGGAAAATTAGGCCTCACTGTAGAGAAGGAGGAGGGGCAGAGTGGGCAAAGGCTCATGGGAGAAGATATTAAGTGTGAGATGTGGAGTTCCAAGCTATTAAATGAACGTCCCCCTTCTGACTTAATTTGATACAGCTTAACTCTGTTTTCCCTGAATGTTTAACCCGGAGCATCTCATAAGGATCGGTACTGGTGGAATTATTGTTCTCTGATCAAAATGGTGGAGTCCAAATCAGGCCCTTTGTAGTTTAATTGTCTTTATTCTATGGTGGGTCCTCGTGGCAAAAGACCATTCAGCCGGCTGCGGATAACAAGGCAGCAATAAGCAGGCGATTAGTCGGGTTGGGCTGCAGACACGGCTCCTAATGACAGATAGAGGATCTGAGCGGAGTGCCGGGATTTTAATACGGGATCTCAGTGAGCAGAGCTGATTTTCGTCAGACGGCCACATTCCCTGACTCAATTTTGTTGACACTGCAATAGTGGCTGAAGGGGATCGGGGGGGTGGGGGGTGGGGGGGGGTTGATAAAATGGGGGATTGGATTGGGGATGGAGGCTTGAAAGACAGAAAAAAGGAATCAGTTTCTTTGCCCACAAGCTGCACTTTTAAAATGATTCCCCCTCACGTAGCTCCCTAGTAGGATGTATGAGTTTGGTACAGAGGTGAGCAGGAACCCCCCCCCCCCCACCCCCCCCCCCCCCCCCCCCCACCCCCCGGAAAGCTTGTGCCCAAGAGCTATTCATTTGAACTTCAGTGAGAGGCAGCCTTCTTGTGAGAACTTGAAAAAGGCGTCTTCAGGAGGCTGTTAGAAGTGCCCAAGCATGCTTTCTTTATCTGATGTGATGTGAAGCTCACTTTTGTTTGATGAATCCATACATAGATACAAAACCGCTGTCCTTGGATGGAGAAAAGAGCGGGATCAGGAGCAAAAAGGAGAGGCGGGTTGGAAAAGAAGGCTACAGTGATGTTGCAGCTGAACCACACCTGTTACTGAGCTACGGAGCCAAAGCAACAAACTAAACAAGATTTAAAGAAAAAGATTTCAAGGAAACATTTGGCTGTTTCACGGTTCCCTCCTCAGGCATGCTCCTTTTTTAAAGGAAAACACATTTTGGTTGTTTTTGAACGACATTTTACTCCTCATCTTAGTATTGCTCTATATTTAAACACAAAACTACAAAGTTGCAAACTTTTTAGCTTTTCTATTGCAACTTAAAGAGGTCCTTCACTGAGAAACCATTTTTTACTTCTTATTTTTTTTAAATCACTCTGACTTTTTCATGCAGGCTGAACATGAAAATAGTCCCTTACACTCATCTCCAGCATTAGCCTCTGAAAGCAAATAGATGGTGAAACTCTAGGATTTAAATATCCTGACAGATCTACGTCACACCGTTGCTTAACATTTATGGACTCATCCATCTTGGCCTATGACGGGGAAGGCTGTTGTTGTTTTAGCGTCCAGGAAACAGCAGAGAATGTCTCTTATAGAAGCTAATCATTAGCATTGGAACCGCCGGATCCACCTGCCTTCTCAGACTTTGCTCCAGTTCAGCTTGCTGACTTGATGAAACTGATTAGCTCCATGAAGCCAGCTGGCTCTTCGGTGGACTGCCTCCCAGCTAAATTGGTACGTGACTCGGTGTCTGCGCTGAGCCCGGCACTCATGAACATTTTTAACATTAGCCTCAGCACTGGAGTGTTCCCTAAGGTTTTTAAAGATGCGGTTGTTCAGCCGATATTGAAAAAACCTGGTTTGGATCCCTCCACTTATGAGAACTTTCGCCCGATATCGAAAGTCCCGTTTCTCTCGAAGGTCCTTGAGAAAATTGTGCATGGCCAGATCTCTGCCCATATGAATAGCAACTCGTTGCTGGATGTATTTCAGTCAGCTTTTAGACCAAACCATAGCACAGAGTCTGCTTTGATTAGGGTGCTAAATGACATTCTGGTGGCATCTGACTCTGGGTCTAGGGTACTGCTGCTCCAGCTGGACCTTTCAGCGGCTTTTGATACGGTCGATCACCAAATTTTACTGAATCGGCTTGGGTCTTGGGTTGGGGTGACGGGGGTGGCGCTTAAATGGTTCCGCTCCTACCTATCAAACCGTACCATCTCTGTACAGATTGGTTACTGTGCATCCTCCAGTCTTCCACTGCCTTGGGGGGTGCCGCAAGGTTCCGTTCTTGGGCCATTGCTGTTTTCAATCTACCTTCTGCCTCTGGGCAATATCCTGAATCAGCATGGCCTGAGCTACCACATCTACGCAGATGACTGTCAGCTATACGTGGAAATGGACGAGAAAAATGTGGGCTCGAAATTGGCTGCATGTATGGATGACGTGAAGGGCTGGCTGGCATCCAACTTCTTAAAACTGAATGAAAAGAAGTCTGAGTTTATTGTTTTTGACCCCCGCAACCACCATGGCTCTCACCCTGTTTGTGACCTTTTAACCCTTAACCCCAAACAGTGTGTGACGAGTCTCGGGGTCAAGCTGGATGCTGGACTCACAATGGCCCCACAGATAAACTCTGTAGTGAGGTCGTGTTTTTATCAGCTTCGCCGCCTTACTCACCTCAGACGAATCCTGAAACGGAGGCATTTGGAGTCAGTCATTCATGCATTCATTACCTCTCGCCTGGACTATGCAAACGCCCTACTCGTTGGTGTTCCGGACTCTGCCCTGAATCGGCTGCAGGTTGTTCAGAATGCTGCTGCCAGGTTCTTGACGGGTACACACCGACGTAGCCACATTACACCTGTCCTGGCACATCTTCACTGGCTCCCTGTCATTTTCAGAGTGCAGTTTAAGTTACTGACTTTTGTTTTTAAAGCGCTCAGTGACCTGGCACCTTCCTACCTCTCTGCCCTTCTCACTCCATATGTGCCCACCCGCTCGTTGAGGTCGGCTGACCTATTGCTGCTGCACACGCCGCGGATGAGGCTCAAATCGCGGGGTGAACGAGCATTTGTCCATGCTGCCCCAAAGCTATGGAACTCATTGCCCATTGGAGTTCGGCAGGCTCCATCTCTGGCGGTTTTTAAATCACGTTTAAAGACCCACTTTTACACTTTGGCTTTTAGACAGTGACTCGTTTTAGTGTTTTATTGTGTCATTGTTTTAATGTGTTCTTATTATTCATGTTTTCTCTGCTTTTAATTGAGATTTTATCCTTTGTTTTAGCTCCTTGTAATGGGTGTGTTTTGTTTTAGCCTGTGCAGCACTTTGGGCAGCTCCCATGCTGCATTTTAAATGTGCTATATAAATAAACTATGCTATGCTATGCTATTAGCAACTCCACCACACATCAGAACTCCTCCAGGCTTGTGTTATTTGTGGAGATAAAACATCAACATTGCAGAGCAAACAGAGTCAGTGAGTCATGTTGCTGTTAGCCAATCAGAGGCGAAATGTCCAAATATTAGGAAATAATAGACTCCAAATCCTGCTGTCTGATTTTACTTCCTCATCTAGCGGAATCCTCTGTGCTGAAACAGCTGCACCGGAGCTTTTTTCCCCCAGAGTACGACTTCCAAGGCATTCATATGAGTAAGGTTCCTCTTTAACCAGTGGCTTTTTTTCTAACGATAGATGTGCAAATTATTATTTTATTTTATTCTGACAAAAGACACTTTTGAAGTGGTCCTCATCAACAATTACTTACATTTTTACTTTTTTTTAATTTTGATTTTGGCTGCCTATTTTGCTTCTAATAGTTTTCACAAGTATTTCAGCAGATGATCAGTCATTTATTTAAGAAATGGAAGAAATCCATGAAAAGGTCTTTGAAGTTCATCCAAAATGTATTATTTTTCATTTGACTGAAAAAGAAAAGGAAAAAGGAAATCTGCCCAAAAACATTTAAAGCAACTACATTGCAGAAGATTTTCTAGTAAATACCATGAAGACGTTCTGTTTTTGTTCAATGATCAGTGAGCACAACTGCAGAAGTGGAATGCAGCCCTCATTCTCATACTTCTCTTGCAAAATATTTGCCATCAAATCGACTCATAAACCTCACACTCTGCTCTTTGGCAACAGCTTTGAGGTCTAACATTGTAATTTAGAGACATGACTATTTGTCACAAAGATGGTTGAAGATACTGGAAAGCAGAAACATTGGTGGTCAGTCCAGAATCCAATAAAGCAATTAGAAACCATGCAGGAAGTAGTCAATGTATCTTTGATTATGTGTTTTTTTAATCCATACATTTTTTGGGTTTATTTTTATATATTTTTGATCTTTCTGTCTCTTTAGTGTCTGGTTTCTAACAATCACTTAAGATGAGTCCTTATTTTCCCTCCATGCATATAAAGTTCCTGATGTTTTTTTTTTCTCATCATTTCCTCCCTACTCCCCAACTCGTCCTGCTCCTGTGGGTTTTCAGTTGTCTTTGCTTCATTTAGAAATAAACAACCTTGGTCCGGCTCCACTATGTACTTGCCTGCTGCCTTTGTGTCCACCGATCAGGTCCCTAAAACACCATCACGATTCGGTGTGTGACAGAAAAAGCATCTGTGGTTGGGAAAAGATGAATTATGTTGCCTCTGTTTCAATGAATGAAGCTTCACAGAAATGTATGAAAATCAGCCTCACTATTCATATGGAAGAACATTCTCTACAGGTGATAAAGAAATATGTACTTTTGTTTACATGTTCGAGATGATCAACCCTGGGGGGTTCCGCAGGGCTCCAATCTTAGAACCTTTGTTATTCTCTTAACTGCCACTGCAACCCATCTTCATGCACATGACTTTCATAGTTGCATTCAAGTAGGTATAAGGAGAGGGCTGCCACCTTATCGTGGTGGAGGGGTTTGAGTGTCCCAATGATCCTAGATGTGTTGTCTGAGGCTGTATGCCTCTGGTAGGGTCACCCATGGCAAACAGGTTCTAGGTGAGGGGTGAGAAAAAGTGCAGCCCACAGACCCTTTATAATAATATTAATAATAATAATGCATTGAACTTATAGCGCTTTTCAAGACCCCCAAAGACGCTTTCCCACACTCTCACATTCACACACTGCTAGTGATGGTAAGCTACTTGTAGCCACAGCCACCCTGGGGAGGTCTGACAGAGGCGAGGCTGCCATTTGGCGCCGTCGGCCCCTCTGACCACCACTAACACCTTTATGATGAATAATACAAATGGAAACAGTGTTCCCTCGCCTGGACGCAGGTCAGTGGGGCCCCATTCTGGGCTGGGTACAGTCTGAAGAAGCAACGTGGGTCCCTTTTGCCATGGGCTCACAACTAATGGGAGGGGCCAAAGGGGTCAGATGCAATGTGTGATGGGTTGTAGCTGAAAGTTGGGACCTTAGTGGTCTGATCCTTGGCTACAGAAGCTGACTCTCGGTACATGGAATACCACCTCTCTGATGGGGAAAGAGCCATATTTGGTGTGCGAGGTTGAATGGTTCCTGCTAGATGTAGCCGGGTTCACAGCCGAGTGTGAAGCAGCTGGGATGAGAATCGGATGCTCTAAATCCGAGACCGTGGTTGTGAGTCGGAAAAGTCAGTCTTACTCCAAGTGGAGGAGTTTAGGTATCTCGGGGTCTTGCTGGCGGTTAAGCTGTATTTGTTTTTCAAATTTGCCATTGTAGCTTTAACGTCAGCCAACCCTGCTGTTACGATAAATGCTTTACAAATAAAGTTATATGGTGTGGATGTGATATTAATGAGCGATCAGAATCCCAGTCTGAATGATCTCAGTTTAAAGAATCAAGGGAGAAATTTTCATTCACAAATCCCCTTAAATAATGAATAAAAATAGAAACCATTCGTTTAATCCAGCATTTATCTGCTGTGATTATGATCTGAATTTATGTCTGGGAGTTTTATTCTACATGAAGCAACTTTAAAATAAAAGTTTTATGTGTTCTTCCTTCCAGATTTGTCTCAGAGATGTTTTTTTCATTGTTTTTTTTTTTGTTTCTAAATGTCTCCATGTTCAGAGGTGACTAGCTAAAATTTCACAGCATTTTTGGGTGTGGTTTTTTTTTTGCCCTTTTGTCTGTGTTGATTGCTTTTCAACATCATATGATAACTTATCAAAGGTTTTCTCAGTCTAAGTTTGTTTTCCACTTGAAATGCAGCCTTTTGTGTTCGTGCTCTTTGAAAACGCTTCTTTTTGAGCTCAGAAAAAAGGAGCCCTGGGATGACAGGCATCATGTTAAAATGGCCAAGTAGCAAAAATGTCACCAAAAAGCACATTCTGCATTACTTTTGATGGAGATCCGCCTTTTAACAAGTTCTTCTTTAGAAGATCTTTTCACATCATAAAGAGAGAGGGAAAGAAAGGGCAGAAGACAGCAGACAAAGAACCCAAATGCAGAGACTTCACTTCTCCCTTGAAGATGTTAAAATTAGTGTCTTAAAAAAATCAAAGGCTCAACATTAAACGGCAAAAGATGCTTGAAATGTCGGCACTGCAGTGTTTTAGAAAAAAGGACATAAGATGAGAGATACTTGCAACAGACTTTGGTGTCACTTCAAAGCTTTGACTTTAAGAAAGTGGGCTAATAAAATACTGATGGAGGATCTTTACCTGGCTCTGTTGACCTCGTCTTGAGCTTCTGACAGTCCGGCCACACATCTCGGGACGCCTTCACACTGGGAGGTAAGGTGTGGGGCTGAGGGGTCCACAGGTTGAGGGAGTTTTGACGTGTGACCCCGGAGGTCGTCTTTGGTTTCTCGCTCTGCGATGGCTCCTTTTTTTTCTTGTTATGCTTAGAAAAAGATGGCTGCCTTTGAACTCCACAGCAGCTATAGGAACGGCTGGAGTTCCTCCACTTTAGCGCTCGGCTGTCAGCATCTGACTGGGCTGTCACGATGGGCTGGCATCATTAGAGGCTGCCGCACACAGGACACACATCGACACATTTGCTGACACAGTATATAAACAAGGCCCGGTGGAAGAGTGTATGTTTGTTTTTTTCGGGGGGTAGGGGGGTCATTTTAATTGGCTTAGCCTACGAACTCACGAGCATCAAAGCGCTAACGCGCAACAGAGGCCTGATGCGTTCGGACCAGTGAGAACTCCTCTTTTCATGTCTCAGATTTAAGACTTTGCTAACAAAATAAAACTTTCGCATCTCTGGTTAACAGAGAGGACTCGGAGTTAAACGTCATCAGGTTCAACAGGAAGTCGGTGTAGCCAGTAAGGAAAGATCAAAGGTCACCATCAGCTGTGCAGCATGATTATGACAAGACACAGAAACGTATTTCTGAAGGAACGGTTTTAGCGCTCGACATCTCCAGCCTCGTCTTCCTTCGTGATTCTGATGAATCTTTAAACCTTTCTCCTCCTCTAATTTTTTTGTAAAGACTTTCATTTCTTCATCTCTGGGACTTCAAAGAACTGACGATTCAAGTCCACATCCCTGCGAGCGCTCGGTGGATCTTCGCTCTTTCATTTCGACGGCCCCTTCAGTAAATATGTGCAATCACTCGTCTTTTCAAACAGATTTTTTTTCTTTTCAGTGTATTTATTTTAAATGAATATTATTAGCTGGCCAGGCAAGAAAAGGTTCTTATGCTAATCCGTGGGAATCGCAGGCATTTCCATTTAATGCCTACTTACAGGCCATTCTTTAACGACTATTTGCATCACAGTCTTAGCAAATGAGCTCTGCAACCCAGACTCAGCGGCGTTCATAATTTCATTGGGAAAAAAAAGACATCTCTCCCTCCTCAACCCCATCCGCCTCCACCCCCCTTATTTTTACTTTGATCCCAGAATGTGTTTTTGAATCTGCTGGTTGTGTATTCGAACATCAATGAAGCTACAGTTGCAAGTGCTTGCTTTCATTATTTTTCAAAGAGATAAAACGAAACAACAGAGGGATGGGAGGAGATGTGGAGGGTGAGGGGTGGGCAGGGGCATGATGGGAGGAAGCAGAGGGGGGAAGGTGACAGTCCAGGACGAGCTTCACATTACCGTGGAAACAATCCATGTCAAGGAGGAGCCATGTCCTTGTCGGGCCAGGATGACTTAAACCACCGACCTCCTGGACTCCTCGCTGCCCTCCATCTTCGCTTTAACTGTTCATCAGTAAAGTGATGCAAATGTGCATCATGTTCAATAATTTAGGTCATGAAGCACAAGAAAATAATAAAAATAAAGAAATACATCTGATTGGTTCAACTCCATATTCTGTAAAATACATGCAATCAAGCCTTGTGTTTAAAAAAATCAGACTTTATAAACATGAACAAATTAGATCTGTCCATAAAAACTAACACTTTAACCATATGAGGGCTATTATTTTGGGGTCAATACTGTGGTACAGATGCTGAAAGTAACAGTAGCAACGTTTACATGGGCACAAGTCATTGAGATTTGCGATTTCTGATCAAACAAGATTTGAATCGGATAAGAGAAATTTGGCTCATGTAAATGTAGTTACTGAGCAGTTTCCTGCTCCTTCCTCCTACTGGTTGAAAGTGGAATTACAACTGTCGTAAACAATCCTGCATGTTGTAGCTAATGCTAAATGAGCTAACACTAATGTTAGCCAACTAATACTAAAATAAACCACAAAGTAAAAACATCAACACAGTTGGATAAAAAAAACTATTACTTTAAAGACCAGTAGCAACAAAGCCAGGTCACAATCAGTCCATAGTTTAGCCTTCTTTAGCTCCCTCAAACTAGTGTAGGCCATGCTGATATTCACTCTGGTTTTACCTGTTTGCTTCGCCTCCAAAGACATTATTCTCTTACTTTTACTTACAGCCTCCGCTATGATGCCAACAAAAAAGCAAACTTCCTCGTTTTACTTGTCTTGTGCTTTTTAATGACGATCAGCAAAATGAAAAAGCTAACTGCTAACAGCCATAAATCAGGTAAAGAGCTCCCCCTATAGAGCACCTACCCGCTTCACAAAACTGTTGAGTGCAGTATCTGGCCAGTAGATGGCTGAAGAGTGGTGTCAAATAAGTGCAATCAGGGGCTGTGAACGAGCTGGTTATCCCCTCCCTGAAAACACTCATCAGGTGATCAAGGTGGGCTGTCCTCTCACCTGAAGAGAAGCTAAAAAAGCAACCGCAAGCACTTTCAAACAGACTTGAATCTGCACAGAAGGGCCTTGAGTGTCTGTTAGTGCTTGTTTTTGCCTTCTTAAACTTTTGCTTTGCACTATCTTCCATTGGGAAAGAGAAGGAAATGCATCTGTGGATAATCCTGTTGTCTAGTAGCTCCGGTTTGGGCCAACTGAAAACAATAAGTGCAATCAGGGGCTGTGAACGAGCCGTTTCTCCCCTCCCTGAAAATACTCATCAGGTGCTCTAGGTCTCAACCATTGCAATCAGCTGGTGCATGAACACCTGTTTCCAACTTGTAGCACAGCATAAGTTTGGTGGCATAACTGAAGCGTCAGCCCTTGTGTCTCAGCCCCTCCGGGGTAAAGACATACGTGTCTACCTGTGCGTGTCCATCGAGCAGGTACACAGAGCAAACAAACTCAACCCAGACACTGCTCCATCGACACCTTGCAAAATGTGCCATTATCCTATACTTGTGATCGCTGGTTTCAGAGGAAGGTCACACACAGCAAACTGCTTTCACAACCTTCAAAACCTCCGCTCGCTAAAACCAACTGCCCCCGAAGACACCCACCTGTCTATGGGACTTTGGAACTGCCAATCAGCTGTAAACAAAGCAGACTTCATTACCGCATATGCAAACCACCTGTCACTCGATGCACTGGCTCTCACTGAGACCTAGATCAAACCATGTGACAATGCTACCCCATCTCCTCTCTCAATTAACCACACTTTCTCCCACACTTCTCGTGCATCTGGCCGAGGTGGTGGAACGGGCATGTTAATTTCCAACAAATGGATATACAGTCAGTTGCTACCCATCACTAAATACAACTCCTTTGAATACCATGACATCCAGGTGACTGTACCAAAAAAATTATTTTTGGTTGTCATATATTGCCAACAAGGTCAACTCGAAGACTTTCTTGATGAACTCCACACCCTGCTCTCCTCCATTCCTGAGCACGACTGTCCCACAATGGTCCTTGGAGACATGAATATTCACCTGGACAATCCCAGCTCATCAGGCTTCCTGTCACTAATGTCATCATTTGATCTAAAACTAGTACAAAGTCCTCCAACTCACAAAGCTGGAAAAGCACTTGACCTCATTTTCACCAGAAACTGTGCCATAGACACAATCTCTGTCACACCGCTGCATCTTTCCGATCATTACTTCATCCATTTCAGCACGACTCTACAAGGGAGGTCCACTGCTTCCTCCCCAGTGGTCTCATTCCACCGCAACCTCCGCAATCTGGCACCCAACCACTTCTCCTCTCTTGTTGCCTTCACTCTTCCATCTCTCAGCACATTCTCTGCTTATGAAGTGAATGATGCCACCGAGTCACTCTGCTCCACACTCTGCTCTTGTCTCAACAACTTGAGCCCTTTAGCCACTAGACCTGCTAGATCCTCTCAGTCGCACCCTTGGCTAAATGATACCCTCCGGTCTCTATGCACCAATCTTAGAGCTGCAGAACGGAAATGGTGCAAAACAAAAGATCCAGGAGATCAATTGAAATTTCATGAATTACTGTCCTCATTCTCTGCCAGCATCACTGATGTAAAGAAAGCTTTCTACACTGACAAAATTCTCAGCTCTACTGACTCTCAGAAACTATTTTCGACATTCAAAACTCTGCTCAACCCTCCGTCTCCACCTCCTACCAACAATCTATCAGCTGACACCTTTGCCTCATTTTTCACTGAAAAATTGGCCGCTATAACCAAACAGTTTACTCAACTGGCCACTCGTGAACATTCGGTACCACAAACTCCTTCTAGCCCAACCATCTCAAGCCCTACTGCTTCATTTTCCTCTTTTTCCCCTCTCACTGAAAACTGTGTCCAAGCTTCTCACGTGCAGCCGTCCTACTACATGCCCACTCAACCCCATTCTGACTAAGCTGCTCCAAGCTATTGCTCCTACAGTAGCCGCAGAAGTCACACATGTGATCAATGCTTCACTGATATCCGGTACATTTTCCACCTCTCTCAAGCATGTTCAGGTTAAACCGCTGCCAAAAAAAACCATCTCTTCCTCCAAATCACGTGGAGAACTACCGACCTATATCTCTCCTCCCTTTTCTGTCCATAATCATTGTAAGGGTGGCTTTCAAGCAGATCACAGAATACCCCTCACAAAACTGTCTGTTTGACCCTTTCCAATCTGGGTTCAAAAAAGGCCACTCCACTGAAACTGCTCTGTTTGCAGTAATGGAATCCTTGAAAGAATCTAGAGTGACTGCCAAATCCTCGGTGCTTATCCTGTTCAACTTATCGGCTGCATTTGACACTGTCAACCATGGCTTCCTTTTGTCCACTCTCTCTAGCATGGGCATCACAGAGAAAGCACACGCCTGGTTTGAATCGTACCTCACAGGATGATCATTCAGTGTATCTTGGCTTGGACAATCCTCTACCGTGCACCATCTTGCCACAGGAGTCCCCCAGGGCTCTGTACTAGGACCTCTTCTCTTTGCCATATACACCACCTCACTGGGTGAGATCATTCGATCACATGGCTTCTCCTACCACTGCTATGCAGACGACTCCCAGCTCTATCTGTCATTCCCACCGGATGACCACACTGTCTCTGCACGAATATCAAACTGTCTGACATTTCAAAATGGATGAAATCCCACCATCTCCAACTCAACCTCTCTAAAACTGAACTACTTGTCATCCCAGCAAAACCATCCATACAACACAATATCTTAATCCAAAATGACTTCCTATCTCTGGCTCCTTCAAAGGCAGTTCGAAATCTGGGTGTAGTGATTGATGAACACCTGACCTTTAAAGATCATGTTGCCTCTGTTGCTCGTTCATGCTGCTTTACGCTGTATAACATACGAAAGATCAGACCATACCTAACACAACATGCCACCCAGCTCCTGGTGCAATCTACTGTCATCTCCCGCCTCGATTACTGCAATGCCCTTCTAACTGGTCTTCCAGCCTGTACTGTGAGACCTCTTCAAATGGTCCAGAATGCAGCAACGCGTCTGGTCTTCAATCAGCCAAAAAGAGCACACGTCACCCCTCTGTTCATTGAGTTCCACTGGCTACCGCTAGCTGCATGCATCAAATTCAAATTGCTAACACTAACATACAAAGTCCAAGATGGTACGGCTCTCATCTACCTGAATCCTCTTGCAAAGGCTTACGTCTCGGCCCGGCCGCTCCGGTCATCACAGGATCATCGGCTAGCAGTGCCTACACCACGCTCAGGACAATCCAGACTCTTCTCATGCATTGTTCCACAAATGTGGAATGACCTACCAAGCACTACAAGAACATGGGCTTCCTTTACGACTTTCAAGAAACTCTTGAAGACCCTACTCTTCAGAGAGCATCTTCTAAACTAGCACCCTCCCTGCGCCCGGCCCCCTCTCTATTGTATGCTCCTTGTTCCCTCCTCTCCATGATTCATCATGCTGCCTCACTGCCACCTATAACTGACTGGAAATTGGTTGTTGTTGTTATTGTTGTTGTTAGCCTCAAGGGCAACATGCCGATTATCACTTGTAAGTCGCTTTGGACAAAAGCGTCTCCTAAATACATAAACATGATGTGTGTTTATGACCGGAGCGGCCGGGCTGAGACGTAAGCCTTTGCAAGAGGATTCAGGTAGATGGGAGCCGTACCATCTCAGACTTTGTATGCTAGTGTTAGTGTCTTTGGGTGTACGGCGCTTCTACATTTTTTCTGGAAGCTGGAAATTCTTAAAAATGGACCTGGTCAGCTGGTCTCTCAACGCAATTGATGAAATTATCTCAACGATGAGAACGGAAGAAGGGGCTCCCGGGTGCCCCTCTGGGACAGATTCAGTTGGGCACGTCATGGACTCCTGGAAACAGTGGAACCTGATCTGCTTATCTCAACTGTCTGTAGAGGATTCTGAAGACGTATGGATATTTGTGGTGTTGGTGTCAGGTTTCCTGCTTTTTGGCATGGGAGGTTACCTGGCTTACTGGAAAATTGATGAGCTGTCGAGCAATATTGGTTCTTTCCCGGAGCTCAGGGATGGATTACACTGCGCTGTGAATGCACAGACTCATATAATTGTCGAGATGAGTCGTAAGCTTGGAACTCTGGCTGAGATTCATGCTTTGGCACAAAAGATGGATGCGATCAAGGAGCGAGTGGATGAATCAGCACGGATTGGGATAGATAAATTTACGCCATTATTTGATTTTGAGAGGTTGAGGACCAATGGAACTTTAAGACAGAGAAGAAATTATCTCTGGCCCAAAAACAATTTCTTATCTGAATCTGGTGCCCTTGAGCCTGTGAGGCTGAAACAAATAGAAGAACTGTGGAATGCTGCCGTCGCCATGGCAACTCTGTCTCCCTATCCCAGCCCGGGCGGGACTGCGAGCTGTGAAGGCCGCTGAATCGTTCCAGGAGTCACTGTGCCCTCTAAACCCAACGACCTCCTCCCCCTGCCCAGACTGAGGTGACGTCAAGATGGTGTGTCAAGATGGCTGCTGGACAAGCTGTGCTGTGTGAGTCTCTGCAAACAATTACATCTAAAACTTGGACTAAATTCAGACTAAACTCATCAACAACATTGGAAAACTATTTGAAACAAGGAAGACAACTGCAACTTGATAAATTTACAACTGGAGTTGTGAAAGATATCAAAGGGAAGGCAAAAGCAGTCTTCCAAACAAATGGAGGCAGATGCGCAAAAACAAATGGAGAATAATCAAGAGGAAACAACTGAGGACATGTTACCGATCAAATCATCAGGTTTGGCTGAAATACTTAGAGAACTGAGAGAATTTCAAATTGAAACATCAGTCAGTTTTGGAGCATTGAAAGCCGAAATGAACGAGCTACGAGTAGATTTCATGAACATTAAAAAGAGAATGGAGGAAGCTGAACAGAGAATTGCTGAGAACGAAGATCATGCAATGAAAACCTCCAAAGTGCTAATACAAATGCTTCAAGTGCAAAATCAATTAGAAATAAAATGTGAAGAACTTGAAAGCCAAACTCGCAGAAAAAATATAAGAATCTACTCGGTACCAGAAGATTGTGAATGAAATAACGTCATTGATTTTGTAATCAAATTGGTGCGGGAAAAGCTGGAAGTGGCTGATGAACTGCATATTGAGAAGGCACACGGAGTTTGGGCCGAAGACAGGACGAAAGGAACGCCCCAGAGCGATTCTGGTTCATTTCCAATCATATGCTATGAAACGGAAAGTACTAGAAGCTGCTTAGAGAAAAAGAAATATACAAGTGAAGGACCAAAACATCTACTTCGACGAGGACTTTACAAGAGCTGTGTTTAAGCAGCGTGCAAAATACAAGGAAGTGTGGAAAATACCTAGTGAAAGGAAAATTAAGTCACAGATTCTGTTTCCAGCTAGACTAAAGATTTTCTGTGAGGACGGGAAAGTGCGACTATATAATGATCCCCAGGCTGCTGCAATTGGATAAAGTGAGTTCGGAGTAAAGATGAATATTCCAGAAGAAAGGGAAGATATGGAATCAATACTGAGTAGCACAGGATGGAAGTTGAAGGAGAAGAATTCCTGGCCATGAACTGATGAAGGAGTCAAGGTCTCTTGAGATACACAAGAGATGAGGTACTTTTGGAAAAATAGCTATGGTAAAATCAGCTGAAAAATCCTTGAAAAGATTTGAAGCTGCAGAAAGTAAAACGCTTGACTATGAAACCAGTATTGATCCACATATTAATCTACTAAATGCAATTAATGACAATTGTACATATTATACAAATGATCAATTTAATGATTCTATTGATCTAGATAATTTTTCGCTGATCCTTTTTAATTGTAGAAGTCTTTATGCAAACTTTGATAAGATGAATGATTACTTGAAACCATTAAAAAAACACTTCTAAGTGATTGCTTTATCTGAAACATGGTTAAATGAAGAAAAGGGTATTGATTTTGCTATAGCAGGGTATGATCTGTATTAAATGGTAAATGGCCTGTATTTGATATAGCGCCTTCTAGAGTCCTGGAACCCCTCAAGGCGCTTTACAACACAATCGGTCATTCACCCATTCATACACACATTCACACACTGATGGTGATGAGTTACAATGTAGCCACAGCTGCCCTGGGGCGCACTGACAGAGGCAAGGCTGCTGAGCACTGGCGCCACCGGTCCCTCTGACCACCACCAGCAGGCAACGTGGGTTAAGTGTCTTGCCCAAGGACACAACGACAGCGACAGACTGAGCGGGGCTCGAACCTGCAACCTTCCGATTACGGGGCGAGCACTTAACTCCTGTGCCACCGTCGCACCGTCGTATTATAAAAATAGAGTTAAGAAAAAAGGTGGAGGAGGTACATTGTATGTTAAAAGTTCCTTGTATTGTAAAATAGTAGAGTGTTGGAAGATGTGATGGAATGTGTAGCTGTTGAAAACGAAATGGAAAAAACAAGAAATATTATAGTAGCTTGTGTTTATAGAACACCAGGTTCTAAAATTGAATGTTTTAGAGAAAGGTGTGAAAATCTTATAGATGGATTAAATTACAAGAAAACCTGGTTAATATGTGGAGATTTCAATATTGATTTAATTAACCAAGAAAACCACAAAACTACTACAGATTTTGATGATGCAATGTCCAGTAGGAGTTCATATCCTGTGATTACTAAGCCAACCAGAGTTACCAGTACCTGTGCTACACTAACTGACAATATTTATACAAATGAAATAGATAAGGCAGTTAATAGTGGTCTTTTAATAAGTGATATAAGCAATCACATACCAATATTCATAATACATCATAGTCAAATAAAAAAATAACCAAAGAAGTTGAACAGATAAAGCATATTAGAATAAGGTCAGAGGAAGCAATAACAAAATTTTGTAACAACCTGTTAAATGAAAACTGGAGTGGGGTTTATGTTAAGGATGTGAACATAGCATATGATACATTTTTAAAAACATATAAAACCCTTTATGATAAGAATTGCCCAATACTGACATGTAATAAAAAGAAAAATGTTGATGTAAAACCTTGGTTAACTAAGGGACTACTAAAATCCTGTAGGAGAAAAAATTAATTATATAGAGACTTTGTCAGACTTTGATCTAAAAGCACAGAAATGAAGTATTGGACTTATGAAAATAAATTGACAACAATAATAAGGCAAGCAAAAAAAAAGATTATTATAATTTAAGGTTGAAGGAAAGTACAGATGATATGAAAAGAACACAGAGAATCTTGAATAGCGTTGTAAGACCTCGGTCTTTTCACGCCAATTGTCCAGATTACTTTATTAAAGGAGATAATGTTCTGAGGGATAAAAGTGAGGTGGTGAATGAATTAAATTCATTTTTTTTAAACATAGAGCCAAGTCTGGCCAAATCTATGGAAACAAAAATTAAGGAAGATGTAAAAATACCGAGAGGGAGAAGAATTCTACAGTCTGTATTTTTGGGAGATGTAAGTGAAAATGAAATATTGACAATAGTAAATAAAAAGTAAAAATAAAACATCTATTGATTGTCATGGGATTGACATGACTATAGTAAAGAAAACAATTGAGTATGTTGTTAAACCACTTACGGGTACTTATGTTTGTAATTTGTCTGTTCAGAGTGGTACATTTCCAGAAAAAATGAAAATTGCTAAAGTAATTCCGATATTTAAAAACGGTGAAAGACATAGCTTTGATATTTACAGACCAATCTCAGTGCTTCCCCAGTTTTCTAAAGCGCTTGAAAAATGGTTCATTCAGAAAGTAGACAACTTTATTGAAAACAATAAACTATTGAGTGACAATCAGTATGGGTTTCGATCAAATAAATCTACATCCTAGGCAATACTAGAATTAAATGAAGAAATTACAGCAGCAATAGAAAGGAAGCAATACACAGCAGGTCTGTTTGTTGATTTAAGAAAAGCGTGTGATACCATAGACCATAGTTTGTTACTTTCTAAGTTAAAGAATTACGGGATAAGAGGGATGGCTCATGATTGGTTAAGAAGTTATCTGACTAAAAGAAATCAATTTGTACAGTTAGAAGATGAAATTTCAGATTCTCAAATTATTACAAATGGAGTCCCACAGGGTTCTGTGTTGGGACCTAAGCTCTTTAATTTGTATATTAATGATATTTGTGATGTGTTCAAAATATTACAGTTCATTTTGTTTGCTGATGATACAAATATATTTTGTTCTGGGAATGACTTACAAATTATTTTGGAAAATATGGATTGTGAGATGACTAAACTTAAGAAGTGGTTTATGGACAATAAATTATTTATAAATTGGAATAAAACGAAATTCATGATTTTTGGTAACAGGAAGCCAGATGATTCTGTTACATTGTTCATAGATGGTACTTCAGTTGAAAGAGTAAATGAAGTAAGATTTTTAGGGGTCATCTTGGATCATAAACTTAATTGGAAACCCCATGTAAAATATATAAAATAAAAACTGTGTAAAAGTATTGGACTTTTAAATAAAGTAAAGAGTATTTTGGAGTCATCAACACTTCATATATTATATTATTCATTTATTGTTCCGTACTTGACTTATTGTATGGAGGCTTGGGGCAACATATATAAAACAAACACTAATCCTTTGTTTTTATTACAGAAGAAAGCTACGAGAATTATATATAAAGTAGATGTTAGAGAACATACTAATATATTTTTTATTGAATCAAAAATGATGAAATTCAGGGATTTGGTTAATTTGAAGCTTTACTAATTATGTTCAGGTCAAAAAAGAGGTTACTGCCAGTGAAGTTACAGAAGGTTTTTGTTTTCATTTCAAGTGATGGAAAAAATAAAAAGAAGCCTGAGTTTAAAAGAGTTTTTCCACGAACAACATTAAAGCACATGTGTATTTCAGTATATGGAGTAAAATTATGGAATAATCTGGATCATGACCTGAAAAAATGTTTAACTACTGATCAATTTAGGAGACTATATAAAGACAAAAATCATAGAATCCTATGATTGATAAGTAAATATTGAATGAGTATATGGATAAGTTTTATTGTGATTTTGTTTACAAAGATAAGGAAGTTCTATAATTGGTTTGAGTATAAGGCCATTCTGTAAATTATATTGTATGAAGTAGAAAGGGGTAGGTCATAAAAGAATTCTTCTTCTTCCTCCCACTTTTTTTCACTTAGGAGACTGTTGATGATTGTATTTTGAGGAAGAAGAAAAGAAGAAAATATCATTTCTATAGCGCCTCTCAAGGTAAAAATCACGAGGCGCTTCACAAAAACAAAAAAAATGTTAAAATATAAAAAAGCATTTATAAAATGTTTAAAAATATATTTCAAATGAGCAAAAATAGGCAATTGGGATTTAAAAGAAAAAATGTTAAGAAAGAGAGCGAGTGAATAGGAAAGAGGGAAATCAGTGGATCCTGAGGAAGGTGGAATAGGTGGGGAGAGCAGAATAAAGAGAGAGTGGTGGAGAAGGTCATACAAAAGCCAGCTTGAACAAGTGAGTCTTCAGCTGCTTTTTGAAGGAGACCACTGAGTCCACTGATCTCAGGCTCAGGGGGAGAGAGTTCCAGAGTCTGGGGGCCACAGCAGCAAATGATCTGTCACCTTTGGTCTTTAGCCTGGTGCTGCACAACCAGTAGGCTTTGATCACTGGACCTCAGGGACCTGCTGGGGGTGTAGGGACTAAGAAGATCACCAATGTAAGATGGTGCTTGTCCATGTAAGGCCCTATAGACCAGAACCAGGATCTTGAAATGAACCCTGAAGTTGACTGGCAGCCAGTGAAGCTGGAGGAGAAGCGGGGTGATGTGGGTGTGTTTGGAGGACTTGGTCAGAAGCCGAGCACAGGTGTTCTGAACCACCTGTAGATGGTTCAGGGAGGTTCTGCTCAGACACGTGAAAAGAGAGTTACAGTAGTCTAAGCGTGAGGAGATGAAGGTGTGGATAACTGTCTCAAGTTCAGAATGGGACAGAATGGGACTCAGCTTAGCAATGTTCCTGAGATGGAAGAAGGAAGAGTGAACAAGAGAACTGACATGAGAATCCAGGGTGAGAGCTGGGTCAAAGGTCACGCCAAGATTCCTGACAGAAGGTTTGGTGTGGGAAGCAAGCTGACCAAGAGAGTCTCTGACTTTGGGAACCAGCTTGTCTGGGGCACAGATGAGGATCTCAGTCTTATCTTCATTCAGCTGAAGAAAGCTCCCAGCTGTCCAGGTTTTGATAGAGTCTAAGCAGGTGTGTAACAGCTGCAGCTTAGACATCTCATGGGGCTTAAAGGAGATGTACAGTTGGATGTCATCTGCATAAAGATGGTAGGAGATTCCTTTGAAGGAGTTCAGGATGTGCTGAAGAGGGAGCAGATAGAGGAGGAAGAGCAGAGGCCCCAGCACAGAACCTTGTGGGACACCATGGGTAAGAGAATGAATCAATTTTGCATTGATGATTGTATTTTGCATGAATGATGAATGAAACTGCTGAGTGAGAAAATAAATTAACAATTAACGAGCGCTGCTTATTTGCTGACGTGTGGAGTCCCAAACCCACCACCCCACCTAGTGGACACCTATGTTGTGTAATGTCCGAAGTCTGTTGCATTTCTGTCTGAAGTGTGTTTTGCAGAGCAAAGCTGCCCTCCCTGTGGAGGGTATTTCTGAAGTGCCTTTTTTCCTCCACCTGACCCATTCCTCATGTAAACCCCTCTGATCTCTATTAAGGTAGCGCGACTCGGGTTGCGAATGACCACAGTCACCCATTCTTGTCATGTGTCTATGTATGTATGTCTGATCTCAGAATTGTGTGTACTGAAACTCTAATTTCCCTCTGGGATTAATAAAGTATCTTTGATTTGAATTGAATTGAATTGAATGACTTGATTATGACTTGAAAATTCAAAGTTAAGGACTTGGACTCATTGACTTTGGACTCGACTCGCACTTGGTTGTCTCTGATTTGGACTTGACAAGAGACTTCACTGGAAAGACTTGTGACTTACTTGTGACTTGCAAAGCAGTGACCTGCATGGTCACACCTCTGGCTATTTGTGTTCACAGTGGCGCGAGGCCTGGCATTCAGCTCTTAGATGATGAGGGGTGGGAGCTATAGACGTTCCAATGTAAAAATCTCCTCCTGTCCTTGACGACGTCACGCTAAACAACAACTTTAAGAGAAAAAAAGAACATTTTAAACAAATCCATGTGAATTGTCAGAAAGTTTAAAGAAACTTTTTTTGCAAACGTTTGCTCCAGAAACTTCAGCTTGAGACAGGAAAAATTCTGAGTTTCAGTCCCAGAACAGCAGAGTTTAATTAACTAAGACCTTGAGTTAGGTCATGTGCACCATGTAAAACCACTATGGGAGCCTCCTGCCACACAATATTAATATATATATATATATATATATATATATATATATATATATATATATATATATTTTTTTTTTTTTTTTATGTTACAGGAGCAGGAAGTCCACCCTCAAGCTTCTCAAGAAGTGACAGAGAAGTTGCTGCTTGAAAATACTCCATTACTTTATTATATACAAGAGGTGGATTGATTTAAATGATTTTAATTTATTGCATCGGGTGAAAACCCAATAAAATAAAGCTTAAACATATTTTAATACACATTTCATCCTAATTTACAGAAATGTAGAAACACAAATAAAAGTTACAGCCAGCAGGAAGAGAAACATGGTGTGATGGCCATGAGGGCAGGTGTTATGAATAAAACACCTGGACCTTCAGTACAGAATCTGCACTAAACGGCGAGTCAGGTAGGTGTGTTCACAATCATGGAATCACAAGATGATGAACAAACATCACCCAAAGCCGACAAAGTGGTTTAGATGCTGGAAATGTGGGTTTGGGAAATGTTAGGGTGAAAAAAGAACAACTTCAATGTAAATAGAAAAAGAAAAAGATCAAAAAGTTTTCTTCTGACTTTGGAATTTGTGAATGAACTCTGATTTGATTTCAGCTGCATCTGTTTGCATTTTCTATTTGACCTTGATTTTCCCATTGAAGTGCCCTTCAGCTTCTAATTTCAACTCTTTCTGAATTCGTTTGGGCTGAATTCTTTCTATTTGTTCAGAAAATTCATGTTTCATGTAAGTGGTTGCATGTTTTAACAAATCACGGCAAGTTTTGACCTTCATGTTGAATCCCCCGTCCACCTATAGAGGCACCCAACTCTGCGACTGTGGTGAAAAGCGGATTGAAGATTCCCACTAAGGTATAATGAGTGACGGGGCTTCTTTGATTCCTTCAAAGCTTTCATCTTCACTCAAGGCCCCCACTGGTAGACTGCACTTTCTCCTTTCCTGTTCTTCTTTGTCTCTTGCCTTGATGTCGGATGGCAAAGATGGCAAGCAAGATCTTTGAGACGGTCCCCGTCCATTTGATGCTCACACCGTGGACCCCTTCTTCCTGCATTTATGGTTCCATAATTGGAATACCATCACTCCACCACGGAAACTAATTCCGCCTATTGTCACTCTGTGTTACAAAGTTAGCTTGGCAGCCTTTTGCTCGTGTAGCAGCTCAAAATCATTACTGCCGAAGCTCCTAACATCCCTCAGAGAGGGTTTTCGGAGGGCTTTAAGCGTGCAGCAAGTCGCTCAGAGGCAATTTTTTTTCCACAAGATTTTTGGTGAAAAAGAAGGAAACTTGAAAAGAGAACAACAAAGACAGCATTTGTTCTTTTTCTGCGCTTGCACCCTCAGTCTAGGGTTCTAATCTCTTATTGTTTCAGACCCAAACAGAGACAAAGGAGTCGCAGATCAAAACAAATGACTATCAAGCTATCAAACAAGCACCACCCTGCTATGATTCCAAATGCTGACTGCGGGAGTGCGAGAAGAGAGTCAGAGTCAGACGGGTCGCGCATTGTTTCCAGTCACTTTGATGCAAAACTTAAAACGCTTGCAAAAAAAACCAATAATCAAACATCTACCATAAAAGAAAGAGAGAAGAGAGAGACAGAGGAGGAGAAAGAGGGCGTGATGCGAGACACGCTAACACCCTTTGCGTATGTGCACCCGCCTTTGTTTCATTAGTGGTCCAGCTGATAACCTTTATTAGGCCTGATCTGGAATTAAACTCTGGGACCAGCAGCGCTTTGAAGCTCCAGCTGACTCGGTTCCTGTTTGTGCTGTAAATGCAGGTTGCGATGTGAAGATAAAGCACTTCTGAAGGATATTAGGACTTAAAAGTCCCTTGGCTATTCTCTGGTACATTTTTGATGTTGTTCTTTTGCTCCTTGGCTAAATTGGCATATCCCTTTTCAAAGCCCTCTCCGCGGCCCCCCCACTGATAAACGTAATCCTCTGCCATCGTGTGTTCACTAAAAGTCATAAATGATAGAAGCACATTGTGTTCTCCACTGACACATCAAAGTATGATAACACGATTAGTGATGATGACTTGAGTTTGTTTTCTCCCCTCCCCTCTTCTCCCCTTCCTCCTCATCATCAGCAGCCATTTGCTCCTTCCTGTATTTTTGTCTCTTTCATTTTAGCGCACATCACAGTCACTGTTTCAAAGTCACCGTACCAGTTGTGGTGGGGTGAGACAACCTTCCCCTCAGTTTTCATCTTTCTACTATCTAATTTTAGCTCGGATCATATCGTCTCTCTCTATCTCTCTCTCTTGCTGAGTGTGACAGCTCCTTCTCATCCTTCCTCTTCTCAAACAGTGATGTGCGGTGGGTGAGAGGGCAACTGTGCCACGCTACTGTAAATGAGTCTGTAAGTTAAACTGCGAGGCACATTCCCTGGCTCATCACAGTGCACACATCAAAACAAAAGGCAGTGACAGAACCATTGTGATCTATTATTTAGCCCCTTCTGTATTTGATCACTTCTGTGAGCCGGAGCGATGATCATGCAGATTAGGTCTGTTTCGTGCAGCCATCAGACTAAACGTCTTTGCTTTTCTTCACTTTGATTTGTACTTTTTTTTTTTTTTTGCTGCACTTGCAGGTGTTGGTATGAATTGATGTATTACTCTTTTATTGCATGTTTCCAGCTAACAAAAGCAGTCCTGATTGTTCATGCATCATTAAAGTTAAAAATCACTCCCAAACACTAAAAAGCTGGCTCAGATGTTATCTTGCTGGTGTCACTTTTCTTGATTTAAAGGTTTTTTTTTCACTGAGAAACCATGTAATACTTGTTCTTTATAAAATATGATTGGTCACACTGAGTTGCATCTATATCCTGAACGAGAACTGAATTGCATTAGATGCAGACAGGAAACGCACTGGGTTAGAAAAAGACAGTTTCTTCTACGTTAAAAGAAAAATAGTATTCAAGGCCCTGCCCACCTTGGCTAGGGATGGCTGTGTTGATTTTGCAGCCAGGAGAGTGTCACGGTCTGCCTCCATCTGCTGTGAGTTTTGGTCAGCGCTGTGTTTACAGGTGGGCGTGGCACTCATCACAGCTGCATGGAGTTTCTACTAATCGGAGCCACCAGGATTTAAGGAGCGATGGGACTCAACTCCAGCGCCGGTCGATACTCTCATATGGGTAGCTTCTAGCCTCCTAAACTGTCCTGGTCCTGCGTTCTGAGCTAATGAGTTTGTTTGTCCTGTTCCAGTTTCCTGTTCTGAACCACCTACCTGGTCCGGAGTTGTTTCCCGTCTCACCGCTCAGGGATCCTCAGGTCTCCGATCTCCTCGTCCGCCTGCCTGTCCACGCTCAGCACCATCCTCACCACTCCAGCCTCTCCCAGTCCGCCTCCGCACAACTTCTGGTCTCTGACCGTAAGAACTCTCAGTCACTCAGTCAGATTCTCCTGGTTCTCTGGTTCCGGTCTCACTCACCTCTCCTCTTATCTTTTATAGATTCCGGTCCCGTCCCGTTCCTGTGTTTCAGACGCAGCGCCTTTGGTTCTAGTTTTGTTCCCTTATTTCTGTTTTAAGAAATAAAACATTTATATTTTTTACTCTGTCGTAATTCTTCATGTCCTGGGTGAAAGCTCTTACCCACAGCATGACAGAATCGACCGGCCATACGAACACCCACATGGAAGAATCACTTCCCGCCGCTTTAACAAGCACTCTAGCCTAGCATGAAGGTTCCATCCGTTCAGCCCTTGATCAGTTATCAGCCATAAATCAGCGCTTATTTCAGCTCGACACCGCCCTACGACAAGTTAGCGAGAGGCTTCCACCTCCTGCCGTCGCTTCCGTAGCTCCGCTCCCAGCTTCACTTCCGGGGGAGCAACACGGGGTCAGTTTCCGGGTCGCTGAGTCACCTCAACCAGAAACTTTCTCTGGTGAACCAGGTAAATGCCGCTGTTTCTTATTGCTATGCCAGTTGGCTTTTGACAGATCTCCTGACACTTTTGTTAATGATACAGTAAAGATATCTTACATCATCGGTTTGTTACGAGGCAAGGCTTTGCAATGGGCTGAGGACAGGAGTCGGCAAGCTAGTTTCTTACTAGGACCGCTTCCAACATTCCTAGCGGAATTCAAACAGATTTTTGACCAGACCGAATCGCCAGCTGAAATAGCAAAGCAGGTATGGAGCCTCCAGCAGGGAAAGCAGTCAGTTTTAGATTTTGCCATTGGTTTTCGCACACTCGCATCCATTTCCACGTTAGATGAACCATCGCTTAGAGCCGCCTTTTCTCAAGCGCTTAACGATAAGATCAAAGACCAATTAGCCTTTTGTCAAGAACCGGAGAACCTTGAGTCCCTTATCCAGCTCGCTGCTAATATTGAAAAACTCCTCAAAGAGAGACACAAGACACAGACTTTCAGACCACCCATTCTTATGGGTTCACCGCAGCGCTTTCACCCGCAACCCTCTTCACCAGTGCATCATGAGGACTCTATGCAGATTGGGCAAGCACAGTTAACCCCGGAGGAGAAGGCTAGGCGCCGTTCCCTAGGTCTCTGCCTGTACTGTGGCCAGTCGGGTCACTTGCTGCCAAGCTGTCCGGTTCGACCAAAATCCAGAGCCCATCAGTAGGACCGGGATTACTGATGGGTGGAATTCATGGAACTCTTAATTCCTGGTGTGGCCTAACGTGTACCATCTCCTTTTACCAACAGACTTTTTCCACCCAGGCACTTGTGGACTCGGGGGTGCGAGAGGAGTGTTTTGGACCAGGCTGTAGTACAGCAGCTCAACATCCCCACTATTCCTCTGTCTACCCCCATCCGCGCTTCTTCACTGGATGGGTGTTCCCTCACGACTATAACTCATCGCACTGTTCCCATAAACCTGCAGATTTCCGGTAACCACCATGAGACTCTGAGCTTTTACATTTTTCCCTCTCTGCAGTCGCTAGTGGTGCTGGGTCATGAGTGGTTGTCCCTACACAATCCTCAGATCGACTGGAAGACCGGGTCGGTGTCTGTTTGGAGTTCCCACTGTCTCTCCTACTGTCTGCGTTCTGCTCCTCTTCCCGCTCAGATTACTAAGAACCCTCCTCTGGAACCACCTGACCTCACTGGAGTTCCGGCAGAATATCACAGCCTGCAACAGGTCTTCAGCAAGGACCGAGCATCTTCCCTACCTCCTCATCGCCTGTATGACTGTGCAATCGATCTAGTCCCGGACGCTGTTCTTCCTACCAGTAAGCTCTATTCTCTGTCCAAACCCGAACAGGTCAGCATGTCTAACTACATTTCAGAATCCCTAGCTTCCGGCATCATACGTCCATCCACTTCACCCCTGGGTGCTGGGTTTTTCTTTGTTTCTAAGAAGGATGGCTCACTCCGTCCCTGCATTGACTACCGTGGTTTGAATCTTATCACTATAAAGAACAAGTACCCGCTACCGTTGCTATCATCCACCTTCAAACCCATAAATGATGCCTCCATATTCACAAAACTAGATCTGTGTAATGCATATCACCTAGTCAGAATCCGAGAGGGCGATGAGTGGAAGACGGCTTTTAAAACGCCGCTAGGACACTTTGAGTATCTGGTGATGCCGTTTGGGCTTACCAACGCCCCGGCTGTTTTTCAGTCCTTGGTTAACTCTGTGCTGGGAGACTTCATTAACAAGTTTGTAACGGTCTATCTAGATGACATCCTCATATTCTCTAGAAACCTGTCTGAACATCGCCAACATGTCCATGCTGTGCTCCAACGCCTCCTCGAGAACCGTCTTTATGTTAAGGGTGAGAAGTGTGAGTTTCACGTTCCTTCCATCAAGTTCCTCGGTTTTGTGTTAGAGAATGGAAAGCTGAGGACTGACCCTGATAAGATTACTGCCGTCCAGACTTGGCCCACACCTACCACACGCAAGCAACTTCAGAGGTTCCTGGGTTTTGGTAATTTCTACCGCCGGTTCATTAAGGGTTACAGCCAGATAGCAGCACCTTTAACCCAACTCACCTCCACCAAGATACCGTTTTCCTGGACTAAAGAGGCAGACCAAGCTTTCCTCTCACTCAAGGAAAGCTTTGCCCAAGCACCCATACTCACTCGTCCGGATCCTTCCCGTCCATTCACGCTGGAAGTGGACGCCTCGGACACTGGTGTTGGGGCAGTCTTGTCCCAAGTCTCCTCCACTGATCAGCGCCTTCATCCCTGCGCCTTCTATTCCCGCCGCCTTTGCCCAGCCGAGCAAAATTACGATGTTGGAGATCGTGAACTATTAGCGGTTAAGAATGCTTTGGAGGAAAGGCGCCACTGGTTGGAGGGAGCAGAGCATCCAATAACCATCTGGACAGATCACAAAAACCTGGCTTACCTGAAGGAGGCCAAGAGACTGAATCCCCGCCAATCACGATGGTCTTTGTTTTTCTCCAGATTTAACTTCATCATCTCTTACAGACCCGGTTCTAAGAATGTCAAACCTGACGCACTCTCCCGACAGTTTGCCTCCGAAAGGGAGACGGAACCCACCACCATCTTGCCTGCCTCCTGTATCATTGGTTCCATATCCTGGGACATTACCAACAAGGTCCTGGAGGCTCAGCAGCAGGAACCCGATCCAGGTACCGGTCCGCCTAATAAGATCTATGTTCCCACTAACACCCGTGGTGCCCTTATACATTGGGCCCACACCGCTAGGTTCTCTATTCATCCAGGCCTTGGGAGAACCATCAGTTTAATCAGAAGGACATTCTGGTGGCCTTCCCTGTACCGAGATGTGAAGGAGTACATCGCAGCCTGTCAGGTATGTGCCAGATTCAAGGCCAGTAATCAGCCTCCTCAAGGTCTCCTCCAGCCTTTGCCTATTCCTCATCGCCCATGGTCTCACATAGCTCTGGACTTTGTAACTGGTCTCCCCATGTCTAAAGGTTTCTCTGTCACTCTCACCATTGTCGACCGTTTTACTAAAGCATGTCATCTGGTTCCACTTAAATAACTTCCCTCATCCACTGAGACAGCCAACCTCCTCATTAAGCATCTTTTCCGCCTTCATGGACTTCCCAGCGAGATCCTATCTGACTGTGGCCCCCAGTTCGTCTCCCGTGTGTGGTCCGACTTCGCCACTCACCTGGGGGCTAAGGTTTGCCTCACGTCTGGCTTCCACCCGCAAACAAACGGTCAAGTGGAACGCATGAATCAGGAACTGGAGGCCATGCTTCGCTGTATCTGCGCTTCCAATCCTGCCGGATGGAGCTCATAGCTTGCATGGGTGGAATATGCACATAATTCCCACACATCATCATCCACAGGTCAGTCCCCGTTTGAAGTGTCATTAGGATATCAACCCCCTCTGTTTCCCTCCGACTCTGCTTCCTCCACATCGGTTCCCCAGTTTCTACGCCGGGCCCGTCGCACTTGGACCCTGATGCGGGCGGCGCTCCAACGAACTGCTGATCGCAACCGCCGGATTGCAGATCGTCACAGACGTCCGGCGCCCGCTTACACTCAGGGTCAGATGGTCTGGCTCTCCTCCCGGGACATCAAGCTTCGCGATTGCAACAGGAAGTTCTCTCCTCGCTTCCTGGGGCCTTTTCCTGTGGCTGAAGTCCTGGGTCCTGTCTCTGTCCGGTTGGACCTGCCTCCTTCCATGAAGGTGCACCCTGTTTTCCACGTTTCTCTCCTCAAGCCAGTGGCTTCCAGCCCCTTGTGTCCTCCTGTCGCTCCTCCTCCACCCGTTCGTCTCGCCGACGGGGGTCTCTGCTACCGGGTGCACCGGATCCTGGATGTTCGACCGCGGGGTCGCGGCCGGCAGTACCTGGTGGATTGGGAGGGGTACGGCCCCGAACATCGACAGTGGATTCCTGGTTCGTGGATTGAGGACGTCTCCCTGATCAGGGATTTCGAGGCCTCCCGTGGTTCCTCCTCCTCCGCCTCCTCCTCCTCTGCTGGGCCGCAGGGTGGCGTCCCTTGAGGGGGGGGGGGGGGGGCACTGTCACGGTCTGCCTCCATCTGCTGTGAGTTTTGGTCAGCGCTGTGTTTACAGGTGGGCGTGGCACTCATCACAGCTGCATGGAGTTTCCACTAATCGGAGCCACCAGGATTTAAGGAGCGATGGGACTCAACTCCAGCACCGGTCGATACTCTCATATGGGTAGTTTCTAGCCTCCTAAACTGTCCTGGTCCTGCGTTCTGAGCTAATGAGTTTGTTTGTCCTGTTCCAGTTTCCTGTTCTGAACCACCTACCTGGTCTGGAGTTGTTTCCCGTCTCACCGCTCAAGGATCCTCAGGTCTCCGATCTCCTCGTCCGCCTGCCTGTCCACGCTCAGCACCATCCTCACCACTCCAGCCTCTCCCAGTCCGCCTCCGCACAACTTCTGGTCTCTGACCGTAAGAACTCTCAGTCACTCAGTCAGATTCTCCTGGTTCTCTGGTTCCGGTCTCGCTCACCTCTCCTCTTATCTTTTATAGATTCCGGTCCCGTCCCGTTCCTGTGTTTCAGACGCAGCGCCTTTAGTTCTAGTTTTGTTCCCTTATTTCTGTTTTAAGAAATAAAACATTTATATTTTTTACTCTGTCGTGATTCTTCATGTCCTGGGTGAAAGCTCTTACCCACAGCATGACAGAGAGAGCAGAGCGCATCTCAGCTAGTAGAAGCTAACCCTTCGCAACTTCACTACATGGTAGAAAATGTTCAGGCTTGTGTTCTTTGCAGAGATAACACATCAGCTTTGTAATTTTTACCCAAGAAAAAAGAGTGAATGAAGGCAGCAGAAGAGTCGCTTTGTTGGTAGCCAATCAGAGTTGAGCTGTTTAGATATCATGAATAAATAATGAGTAAAATTTGTAATCGTGTCATTTTCTGCCCTTGTAGATATTTGGACCCACACTCTTAACTAATTCTCTGCCCTTAGACTAACTTCTAAATACGACTACGAGACTCAAACACGGCTCGCTGAAGGCTTGAAAAAAATCTGATTTTCATTCTCAAGACTTGACCTGGACTTACCCTCTACAGCAGGGGTGTCTAACTCAAATTCAAACTGGGCCAAAATGAAAAACTGGGATGAAGTCGCGGGCCAAACTCAATTTTTTTTTAAAGTGATGGCAAATGTGCACATTTTCCTTTATCTACAGATATAAACGGTTGAACCTTTTCATTTGGAAACAAACTTATTTTGCAGTAACACTGAATGTGGAATAACCAAATTACACACGAGCAAGTCGATTTTAAATAAAGCACACATCAGTGGTATTCTTTACTTATGTCTCAGTTTTTTATTTAACATTTTATTCCTTAAAATCTGTATATATTCAGCATATCTTCTTATTTATTAATCTTTTGAATCTTTTAAATGTTTCTATTTTATGTTTTCTTGTTTATTCTTATTTCTACTCTTCTTTGTTGCTCCTGTAATGAATGTTATTGCTGCTGTGACACCAAGCTTTCCTTACTGAGGGGCAATTAAGGGATTTTCCATTTTATTTCTATTTCTATTCTATTCTTCTATCTGTAATCTTTCCTGTTTTAAAGTAGGTGGGATCTTTTTTACCTGGCCAACAATATAAATAAAAAATAATTATCTTAAATGAAAATGCAACATCTCACCTATTAACGTTCATTCCATCTTTTAGTTCTTTTTAAAACACAGAAAGGTTTTATTTACCTGCAACGTTTCGTTTGTGGCTGCAAACTTCCTCAGAGCTGACACTTCCTTCTCCGTTTATCCGCGGGCAGCAGAGGACGTTGTCGCCCTCTGCTGCCCGCTCTCCCCTCTTCGATGATGCAGTCCCATGCACGATCCAATGAGTAAACTCCATCGTCTCTGTTCATGGTCCCACATCCACGTCTCCTTATCTCGATTGCTTCTTTTATCCATCTTTTGTATTTTTGTTGTTCGGTGTTTATGATCCTTGTGTTGTCCCAGTCCATTATATGATTTTCTCTTGTGCAGTGATCTGTTACGGCTGACTTCTTTATTGTGCTTTCTGCTTCTTCTTTTGCTGCTCTTGTGTGTTTTCGACTTGCCTCTTTCTCACACTCCTTTCTATGTTCTATTGTTCGTGTGTTGAGTTGGCGTCCGGTTTTTCCTATGTATGTTTTATTGCAGAGTTTGCATGGGATTTCGTAAACAACTCCTCATTTAAGTCCAGCTGGTATCTTGTCTTTTGGGTGCACTAGTCTGTTTCTCACTGTTGTGTATGGCTTTGTTAGTGTGTTTATGTTGTGTTTTTTCATTGTTGCTCTTATTTTTTCTGTTATGCCTCTGATGTATGGTAAGGTTATCACTGGTTTTTGTTCTTGTCTTTTTGGGTTGCTGGTTTTTTGCTTTGGTTGTTTTTTTTCTTTCTGTTGTTGTTTGTTGTTTTCCTTTGTTTATTGCCCATGTCGGGTATCTGCAGGTCTTCCCCTGCTGCCCGCGGATAAACGGGGAAGGAAGTGATGCCACCATCAGCGTCAGCCTGACAAAGTTTGCAGCCGCAAATGAAACATTGCAGGTAAATAAAACCTTTCTGTGTTTTTAAAACAACTAAAAGATGGAATTAGAATTTCAACACAGCAAGAACACACCAAAGTTATTAACGTTCATGCTTTGGAGCAGAAAAGGTTAATAAAACCAAAATAATTCAATCCCAGTTTTCTCCACTCTGATTTTCTGTGATGCTCACCTGTTCCAGCCAGACCTGCATCTGTGGGGTTAGCTCTGAGCTGAGGAAGGAGTTCATCAGTGAGAAACAGTTGCTCACACAGGTTTGTGCTGTTGGACATGGAGAGCATCTGGACCACGCAGTTGTGTCGGGGAGGGGAATAAAAGTTGCGGCAGCCACAGAGTCATAGTGTCTTGAGCGTGTAGCTAAACGGGAGTTCAATCATCTCGGTCTGGAAGTTGGTTGGTGCGCTTTCTATGTCAGCAGCAAACAGATTACTGAGCTGTTAAAATCCATTTCTGGGCTTCAAAGTCGGCTAATTGCTGAGTAATCGTGGCGCTGAGTAAGAGGAGGGTTTTCAGTTTGTCTGAGGCAGAGGAGGTAACGCTGCAGATGCTGAAGCTAGTAGCATGGACGCTAATGACTGTAAAGACATACCGGTTTTTCTCCTTGAAGCATCAGCATGTTCCATCTTTGTTGAAACATCCTTCCTTCCGCATCAATCTTTCTCTTCCTGGACATTTTGGGATGATGTGTGGACAGTTATTTTTACTTGTAGCATTAATTAAGCACAGAAGTGGATACACTGCTATCTAGTGGCGAGTCACTGCACTGGGAACACAATCGCCATGCATTATGGGAAATGTAGTTTATAGTCAATGTGCGCTTTGAAGCGGCATAGACTTAGTTTTAAGACACTTGAATCTCTCGCGGGCCACATCTGGCCTGCGGGCCTTATTTGACACATGTGCTCTACAGACTCAAGACTTGACTTAGAATCTGCCTCTAAAGCTTGAAAACTTCACTTGGTTTTAACTTCAAAAGACATAAAACATGACATAGACTGAACCTCGAAAGACTGACAACTAACAAATACTCATCCTCTAAAGTCATAAAACCTTACAAACTCTCATCAGAACTCTGGCTGCAGCATTATGGCTCATTCTGAAGCCTCTAAAAAACTTTAGAATGTCCTGATAATAGAGAATTACAATAATCAAGTGTAGAAGTAATGAATGCATACATTTGGTGATCTGCGTCACTTCTTCCGGCTCTTGGAGAGTACAAACGCTTTTTTTCTCCTTTCCCTCCCTCTCTTATCCCAAGGCTCTTTGTCCTGTCTTGTGCACAGCGCTTTCTGCCGTTTTTCTGGAAACTGGAAATTATTAAAATGGATATGGTCAGTTGGTCTCTCAACGCGACTGACAACATTTTTTCAACGATGAGAACGGGAGAAGGGGCTCCCGGATGCCCCTCTGGGACAGAGCCAGCTGGGTATATCATGGACTCCTGGAAACAGTGTAACCTGATATGCCTCTCTCAACTGTCTGTAGAGGATTCTGAAGATGTCTGGATATTTGTGGTTTGGTGTCGGGATTCCTGTTGTTTGGCCTGAGCGGTGACCTGGCTTACCGGAAAATTGACGAGCTTTCGAGGAATACTGGCTCAGTCCTGGAGCTCAGGGATGGAATGCATCACGCTGTGAACGCACAAACTCATATAATTGTTGAGATGAGTAAGCTTGGAACTTTGGCTGAGATTCAGGCTCTGACCCAGAAGGTGGATTCCATCAAGGACAAAGTTGTGGACGGATCAGCACGGATTGGGATAGATTAATTACGCCATTATTGGATTGAGAGGGGATGATGACCAACAGAACTATAACCCTTTGATGCATGAATTATGAAATCTTCAACCATGATTTTTTTAACAATTTTTTTCATTAATCTTTAGGTGTGAACAAAACAAATTTCAACAAATATTTGTTGTTAAATTTTATAATTTACAAATAATTTATTACATGTCCACCTTGGTGGATAATGTGCATTCTGAACATGAAATATGTTGGCTTGGCTTACTGAAGTCCAAATGGAGGGACTCAAATGCAATAAAGTCTTCAACAGTTGTGCTTAATAGCAAAAACAAATAAATAACAATTTTGAGTACCTGTCCACTGTAGTGACCATTATGCATCAAAGGGATAAGGCAGAGAGGAAATTATCTCTGTCTGTCCCAAAACAATCCTTATCTGAATATGGTGCCCTTGGAGACCCTGCAAGGCTGAAGTAAAAACTCTCCCCTCAGAAGAAATGTGGAATGCGGCTGTCGCTATGGTAACTCTTCTCCCTATCCCAGCCTGGGCGGTAATGTGACCGGTGAAGGCCGTGGAACTGTGTCTAGGAGTCATTGTGCTCTCTAGACCATTATCTCCCTCCCCTGTCCAAACGGAGGTGAAACGCGCTACTCTTGCGGCTGCACGCACCGAAGTGAGGAGAGTCCCAACCCTACCTCCCCACCTAGTGGACACTTATGTTGTGTTATGTCTGAAGTCTGTGAGCATTTCTGTCTGGGGTGTTTCTTTTTTTTTTTTGTATAGCAAAGCTACCCCCTCTGGTGAGGGTAAAGGCTGATTCATGCTTCTCCATCTGCATCAGTGCGGAGACACGCAACGCCATTATTCGTCCTTGCGTAGGGCCCCGGCAGGCACGCAAGTACGTACAGAGTCGAGCCCACTTTTTTAAACATCCATCCATCGAGACGGAGAACGCAAGCTTGTGATTGTTCAGGACGCCGCTGTTGTCTACACCCCCGC
The DNA here is from genome assembly GCF_043380555.1 of Nothobranchius furzeri. Classification (NCBI taxonomy): domain Eukaryota; kingdom Metazoa; phylum Chordata; class Actinopteri; order Cyprinodontiformes; family Nothobranchiidae; genus Nothobranchius; species Nothobranchius furzeri. The sequence goes on along the minus strand of NC_091744.1, from coordinate 7,749,616 downwards.
CATTGCGCCCTCAAAAACATAAGGAGAGGCAAGGATAACTAGCGGCAGACACGGAGAAGCTTGAAGAATACCTCGCAAAAAAACTCTAAAATATGAATGTTTAATTACCCCGTGACTAGACGAGTGAAAACATGCGCAGCAAGTGTTTTATTTGTGGACGAAAATTACAGGAAACGTGGGTTTAGAGGTGGCGAGCGCATTAAGAGATGGAGGAGAATGAGAGACAAATATGTCAGTGTTAAAAAGTCTCTTATATACAAAAAAACACAATATAAACACACTATCTTGGACCGGATACATGACAGGATACCACAGAACAGCGCTACGCCCTCTGTTGTCCTGCTGGGGAATTGCTTTGCAACACTCCCCAGGAGACGGAGAAGTATGTGAGCAAAACGCTTCTGTCAATCCGTGCATGTCCATCCCTTGCAAAGCTGACGGAGAAGCATGAATCAGGCTTACCTCTGAAGTGCCTTTTTTTCCCTCCCCCCGACTCTATCCTCATATAAACCCTCTTGATCTATCACGGTTGTGTGACTCGGGTTGCGAATGACCACAGTCACCAATTCTTGTCATGTGTGTCTAAGTATGTATGTCTGATCTCAGAATTGTGTGTACTGTAACTCCAATTTCCCTCTGAATTGAATTGAATTGAATTGAATTGAATTGAATTGAATTCTGGTCAGCATGTTCCAATTTTAGAAACATCCCATAGATGGAAGTAGGCCATCCTAGTAATACTTTTTTTATATATACATGAGAGTTAAAGCACAGAATAACACCAGGTTCCTCACACTAGTACAAAAGGACAAGTTAATGCCACCCAAGGGAAGTAGAGGGGGAACTCAGGTTCAAAAGCCACAATATCTATCTGGTCTGAGGTACAAAAGTGATCTAGATTCTTAAAGGTGCCGTTGACTGAAACATTTTTTAATGTTTTTTATGATTTTAATCAGTCACTCTGAGTTTTCATACAGGTTGAACATGAAAACAGTCTCCACCTATCTCCTACATTAGCTTCTGATAGAAAATAGACGGTGAAACTCTAGGATTTACGTCACACTGTCACTTAACATTCATGGACTCACCCACGACGGGGAAGGCTCTTGTTGGTTTAATGTCCGGAAATCAGCAGAGAACTTCTCGGCTAGTGTAAGCTAACCGTTAGCATTAGCAACACCACCACACTGCAGAAGCTCCTTCAGAATTGTTTTTTTTTTTTTTTTTTTTTTTGTGGAGATCAGTGGCATAGTCCCATTGATGTTGTCCAGTTTCAGGCAAAAGTTCCAAATATCAGGAAATAAGTCTCCAAATCCTGCTGTCTGAAGCTCAGCTGTGATGTGGGCAACTTTTAGGTCAGACAAATGGTGCGCTAGTACATTTTTTTCCCCACCAGAATGATTTACAAAGCATTAATTCCTACCAGAGACAGAGCACATTCTTGTAGTTTGATTTATTGATTTGGTTCATCAGACTTCATGGAAAAACTGAGCTGAGTTTCATCATCATAACACACTGGAAGCATATGCAATAATAATAAAAAAAATGTGTTAGACCAAGCACCATACCCTGAGGTACTCCAAGAAGATTCAGAACTAAAAAATGTAGTTCTGGGATTTCATCTAGATGAAAATTAAATTGAGATCTAGATTTCATAACTTTTTGCACCAGTAAGATCCTATAATTTGAATAATGTGTAAATTGTTTGAAAATACTTTTTGTCATCAGGTTTTTACTATTCAAAATAGCTGAAAAGTTGAAAGTTTAGTTATCTGTGTATGATGAGTTGACCACCTGATTTAGAGAAATTAGTAACAGAAGTATTTACAGTATTTATTAAATACATGAAAAGGCAGATGCTTTAATCTTCCAATGAAGAATCTGATTTATGAATTTTTACTAAATTAGTTTCTATTTGCATTTTCTTGAAATGCTGGAACACTTTGCTTTTTGAAAAATGTACTTTGTGCATCAATTGAAGATTGAGGCAGTTGATAAAAAAAGATTTTAAAAAGTTCAGATTCTTTGTGTACTTTCAATAACTTTCATGTCTTCTCGTTGCAAGTCTTTGATTTAGTTGACAGCTGGTTTTCAGCAGTAGACAAACAACTCTTAGATGTCAAAGTTCTCCTTTTTAATCACAAACAGGAGCTGGTTTGACTTAATAGCTCATTTATATAATGTTGCTTAAGTTTTATTAGAAAATGAAAATTAAAATTATTATGCATTTATTTTATATCATGAGAAACAAGCATTACAATGTCTGTGAAAAGTAACAAAAAGCAGATTCTAAGGCTAATTTCCACACATTTAGAATTAGCCAAAAACACCTAATAATCATAAAACAAATTGACATATTCAGCTCATTTGATGTCTTTAATTAATGGTGCAAGGGAGTACCCGAAAGGAAGATGGCGCCGGTGTGTGTGGCACGCCGTCTGCCTCACGGACACTCTCCTCCGTATATGTTTAGTCTTTCTTTGGTTCTTGTGTTTTGTGTGGACAGTGCATTCCTACTGCTGACTTATGATCGAGCAACGCTTCTGAAACTCCAAACTGATGTCGGTTTCATCAGCCCGGTGATTGTGACGAGCCGGGGGATTTTAGTCCCCCGCGCTCATTTCGGAGCCTTTCGGTGCCACCCGTCCCTCTGCGGTGTGCATCCGGTCATCATCAGCGGAGGAGGTGCCGCTGGCGTCGTGGCTGTCGAGGTGGGAAACATGTGCACCTATGTGCCAAACCGCCCCGGTCCTGGAAGGAGCTCGACGGGCTGTGTGGGCCTGGACGTCTTCTCGTGGCGCCGTCGCGTTTGTTGGATCCTCCACCATCCTGCTTGGTGCCATTGGCGGGCTTCAACTTGGATGCTCCGTCGCAACGTGTATTCCGGGGGTTTTGCTACCGCTGGAAGGGTGCCAACCTTGCTAATCTGCGTCATGTGGACTACGTGTCAACTGCGCCCGTGTCTCTGGATTCTGCTGCTACTGGACTAAACACGTCATCGTCGGCTCGCCTCGGCCTGGTTAATGCAATGTCGGTAATGAACAAAACTTTTATTCTGAAAGACTTCTTTGAGGAACAAGGGCTCGATTTTTTGGGTGTTTGTGAAACCTGGATGCCGATGGGAGACACGAGTGCCCTTTCGGAATTATTACCTGCAGACTGTAGTTGTTTTAATGCGCCAAGAACTGCGGGCAGGGGCGGGGGGCTCCTCATTGTTTATAAATCAGGTTTCAGCTGCAAACAGAGGATCCCTTTAAGTCCTTTTTCTAGTTTTGAGGTTTGCTCTTTTGAACTTGGACCTTTTCCTCAACTTTTTGTGGTGTTGATTTATCGCCCGCCTGGACTAAATGTGGAATTTCTAAAAGACTTTGCTGATTTCTTGGCTATGAATGTGTTGAGATGTGATCAGATTTTGATTGTAGGAGATTTTAACATCCATATTTGTTACCCTGATAAGCCGATGGTCGAGGACTTTTTGCACCTGTTAAGTTCACTGAATCTTTCTCAGTGGGTGAAGGGTCCTACACATGTGAAGGGACACACTCTTGACCTGATTCTTTCCTCTGGTCTTTAGTCCATTAATGTGGACACGCTGAGGCCTGTTTTTTCAGACCACTCTCCGATTTTATGTAATTTTAGTGTTCCGTCTCGGCAGGTCCCAGCTTCTCTTCCTGAGAGGCGCAGTCGTGCCATAAATCCTGCTAAGGTGGCGAGATTCAGTGAGTGCTTTGGTCTAGCAGGACAGGATCTTCTCTTAGCCCACCTCCCTGTTGAAGAGTTTATTACTCGTTTTGACACGCTATGCACACCCGTTTTGGATGATGTTGCTCCCTTTAAGATTAGGAAAGGAGGGCATAGGGCAGAGCCGTGGATGTCTGATGAGACCCAGGCCTCCAGGCAGGCCTGCAGGAGAGCTGAGCGAAAGTGGAAGCAAGACAAACTTCACGTGTCCTATGAAATTTATAAAAAGTCACTTTTTGATTACCAGGAAGTGGTACGACAGGCTAGGATCAGATATTATGCCAACATTGTGGAATCAAATCCTCATGACCCACGCACTCTTTTTAAGGTAATTGATTCAGTACTGGAAACTGCAACGTCTGCCTCCAGGTCCACGGCTGCGCTGGCCGGGACATGTGAGGATTTTCTTCACTACTTTGTGGACAAGATGGCGATGATTCGGGCTGCTATTGTAGGTCGCACTCCTGTTTTCATGGAGCCTATGCCACTTAGGGCAAACCTGCCAGCCTTCCAGACTATATCTATGACAGAGCTAGAGGAACTCATTTCTAGGCAAAAACCTTCTGGTTCCCCTTATGATGCTCTTCCCCCAAGGATGCTTAAGGAGGCTTTTTCTGTTCTGGCCCCTTATATACTGTTTATCTAAAATACCAGTCTGGCCTCTTGTGTGGTTCCCCTTACCTTTAAGAGGGCTGTTGTACGACCACTGCTGAAAAAGAAGGGGTTGGAGGAGGCTGTGTTGGCCAATTACAGACCTATCTCACATCTACCTTACTTATCTAAGCTGCTTGAGAGGGTTGTATATTAACAGCTGGTTGCATTTTTAGACACTAACGAACTCTGGGAGATCTTTCAGTCAGGGTTCAGAGCAGGTCACAGTACCGAGACTGCACTTTTAATGGTTCTTAATGATGTATTTGTAGCTTGTGACGGGGGGATGCTGTCATTCTTTTGATGTTAGATTTGTCTGCGGCCTTTGACACGGTCGATCATGACATACTTTTGGATCGGCTACAACATTGGGCGGGAATTACCGGTGCAGCCCTACAATGGCTACACTCCTACTTATCTGACAGGAGTTTTTGTGTCAGTGTAGGTGAAACCTCCTCGACCTGGAAGGGGCTCAAGTGGGGTGTGCCACAGGGGTCTGTACTGGGTCCGCTTCTTTTTGCCATCTACTTACTACCGTTGGGGAATCTTCTTTGGCGGTTCGGCATGCGTTTTCATTTTTATGCTGACGATTGTCAGATCTACCTCCCCCTTCAGCGGGGGGTCGATGGGTCAATATCAAAGCTTGTAGATGCCGTAGAGGATGTGCGCTCCTGGATGGCTGCAAACTTTTTACATTTGAATGAAGCTAAGACTGAAGTAATTGTACTTAGCCCTGGCATGTCTACACGCCCATGCAAAGCTGTGAATCTGGGCCCTTTAGCATCCAACATGAAGACCACCATCAGAAATTAGGGAGCGCAACTGGACTCAGCCCTAAAATTCGACGCGCAAATCAACCAGGTTGTGCAATCGTGTTTTTTTTAACTTACGCCGACTAGCCAGAATTAAGCCCCTGCTGTCCAGAGTACATCTAGAGACTGCCACACATGCTTTTGTTCTTTCAGTGCTCGACTACTGCAATGCAATGTATGCCGGCCATAGTCAGGGTGCGGTAGCACGCTTGCAGTTAGTTCAAAACTCAGCCGCTAGGTTTGTGACAGGCACTAGGCGCAGGGAGCCTATCACCCCTGTGTTGGCATCCCTTCATTGGCTGCCTGAACAATACAGGGCAAAATTCAAGGTCTTGGTGCTGGCATACAGGGCCTTACATGGAACTGCTCCAGCATATCTTGGAAATCTTTTGCATAGGCATGCCCCCTCGCGGGCCCTTTGCTCAGCCGGCAGGGAGCTGTTGATCATTCCACGCACTAAGTGCAGGTCACAGGGGGACCGTGCGTTCTCTGTGTTGGCACCTGCGCTTTGGAACCAGTTGCCTTTGGTGATGCGTCAGTCACCCTCATTGGGGGTTTTCAAGACTCGCCTTAAGACCCATTTTTTTGTCAAGGCTTTTCAGGTTTAGCAAATTTTACCCAGTTTCGATGCCCCGGCCTCTTAATCTTTTTCTGGATTTTATTTTTTGCTTTTACTCTCCTGTTTTAATTGATTTCATGCTGGTTTTACGATCGTTATATTTTATTCTGATGGTTTTATGTTTTTATTGTGTTGTGTTCAGCATCTGCATTGGTCGCAGAAGGGGCTTTATAAATAAATGAAATGAAATGAAATTCCTGTATTTTAATTTGATCTGTTTGTGTCATGTTCTGAGGTGTGTGCTTAACCCAAGACATGCAGAATCAGAGACCAAGGCAAGTATGAAGGTAAAATAATAAAAATGTTTATTTTAAGACAGGAGAAACTAGGGGCACACTGATGTCCAGCGGTAGAGAATCAGAAAACGGCATCTAAAGGGAAAACAGAGGTGAGTATGGGAGTTGTAGTTCTTGGGGAATTGTTTGTAGTCGGGACTTACGATGCGGAAGCGGCGCAGGAAAATGGAGGGGGAGTGAGCCGGGGTGATATCCAAGTGCGGTTGCGGTCCAAGCGGATGAGTGTATGGAGGATTTGGTTGAGGAGGCTGATACGGAGAGGGAGCGTGAGCATGGTGGAGAGTGGGTCGGCTGGAAGAGAGGTGAAGCAGGAAACGAACCGGAGAACTTCTTCCAGAGAATGCGGGGACTCCAAGGATGCAGAAACCTGAGGTAAGTACCAAAATTCACATGAGCGAGTCATCAAAAATTCCAAGCACAAAAATCTTAGTCAAAGTCTTAGTGAATCTCGAAGGGCAAGTGACTACCAGTTAGTAGCAATCATCCGGCGTCGTAGCATGGTCACCCTCCTCCTTATAAAACCGGCCCGCTGATGAGGAACAGCTGTTGCTCCCTCTCCTGCAATCAGAGCTCAGAGGTTGAGAATGAAGTGAAGAGTACTCACCCCGGCTCATGACAGTTTGTTTTATTAACACTTCATCTAATTTCCACACAGTAAAACATATTTGATACAAGTAGAGACTGATACAAACATTTCATATTTGCTAATTTATATATTACATTTTGTTAGATAATTCATGCGTCTTTGTGAAGTATAATCATGTCTATGTAATTATTTCCTAAACCCTTTCCATTTGAAAACTTTATTGTTTTACAACGTGCCACCAAATACAATAAACCTCATTTTACTTTCAATGATAACTTGCTGATGTGAAACAATAAATTTTTTACATTTCAATTTTTCCAGTTTTTAAGAATTTTGCTAATCTTTCCGGAGCAAAATAAACATCATTTCTTTGCAAAAGTACAAAAAACAATCAAAAACCATGGTCCTTTAAGTACAGCAGAAACGCATTTAACGCATAAATGCCTTTGGTCCCAATTCTGAACCCTGTGGTACACCACTGATTAGTTCCTGTGGTAGATTTTGCCGGTAGGCAGGAACATGTTTATTTTGAAGACTTCTAAAGTCAGACATTATTTGAAAAATAAGCTAAACAATTGCATTAAAGTAAAATTAGAACTTTTTCATTTATTTTGCTGAGATGTGTGTTTTGAGGAAAACTTCACAGCATCAGTATTTACCCATTTTCCTTTCAGGATGTTTACAGAAATGAAAGCAGCAGTTCAGGTACTTTATTAGCTAAATTGTTTCTGAGAGGGCTGAAGAGACGCAGCAATCAGAGCTAATCTTATTTGATCCCAAACATGAATGCTGCTCCCTTTAACCTTAACCACTCAGCTGTGCGATTGTTCGCTAAGCAGAGAATGAGATTCTGTGTGTAATTGGTGGAAGACCCATCGTGAATAGAATTAGCATCATCTTTGTCCTCTCACCAGGAGTGTAGCCCTAATTATCCATCTGTGTGTTCTAAGGGAGGCCATACGCGACGCACGGAAGGACCTCAGCGTTCTAGCCCTTCTGCTGACCCTCGTTTTTTTCAGTTGGGGTGAAAATATAAAAGATCCAGAAAAAAGAAGACTTGTCCGGTGAAATGGGGGCAAGTTCTCAAATGCTAATTGGAGTCTCACTGCAGATGGGACTTGTTAATTTTCCACCATCAGGTCACACCGTTACCCATTAGCATTGCCCCTTATTGTCGTGTGTGTGTGTGTGTGTGTGTGTGTGTGTGTGTGTGTGTGTGTGTGTGTGTGTGTGTGTGTGTGTGTGTGTGTGTGTGTGTGTGTGTGTGTGTGTGTGCAGCAATAATCTGATGAGGGGGGACCCAAAGATTAAAGTAGCAGTCCAACACCGGGTGCCTCCATGGCGTCCGGTCTCGCCTCTGATTAAAAATGCTAATGTGTCTCCTTTGAGCTTTGATGTGGAAACGAACAATGGTGGCAGCGCTGGGTTTGGGGGTTGCAGCAGAGGGGGGTGAGACGATGTAATCCTTTATTTGTCGCCATGCACTGACACCCAGCTGAGCGCAGTGACAGTCCAAATCAATCATGTTGGAGGGAGCCGCCATGAATCCGCCAGCTAACAATCCCCCCTACTCCTCAACTTCCAAGGCTGCGCAGCTCTAATTAGCTTCCCTCTCTCAACATGGATCAGATGGGAGGAAACCAAGAAACACACAAAGATAGTAAATTCTGCACACACTAACAACACAAAATTAGACATTTCAGGAACATCAGAGGAAACCTTTTAGTCAAGTTTGGATTTTGCATAGTTTTGAAGCTAACTACCAGCAAACCAGTATGAAGTAAGTTTTTCAGCAAGCTGTGTGTGCTTTTATTTCTGTTTCTTCATGTCAGACACAAACATTTAGACTTGATCTGGTTATCGTGCTGTAATTTCATGTTTATGCATGTAATGCCCTTCGAATGACAGGTCAGTCAGCCAGTAGAACATGTTTAATTTAGAGGTTTAGAAAAAGTTTTTAAGAAATCTACAAGAGCGGCTGGACAAAAAGTTAAAAATTATCAACGTACAATGTCGTTACCCAATTAAATTTAAATTTTACAGTCCCAGTACAAAAAATATGTACTTATTCTTGCTGCTGACATTCATGAGTCAAATAAAAATCAGTAATCTATCAAAATTCATAAAAGGAGACATAACAGCTATGTTTAACAAACAAATGTAGTCCCTTTGAGCACATATTAAGCACCAAACCAAAACAAGTTTTACACTGTTCTGCTATTTATTGGGCCAAAAGTGGTCAAAGCACTTAAAAACTCAAATATCATTCCATGTTAAACTTATGTTTCCAATGAAATTAATTGGGTAACTGTTAACCAGTAAGTGTGAACTCCTGTATAAAATATGGTCTGGAGCATACAAGCATGTATTAACACAAATGAGGAAAGTGACTCAAGAAAAGCCGATCTGGCTGCCTGAAAGGTTAAAGATCATTTCCAAATGATTTGGAGTCCATCATTCCACAGTAAGAAACATTCACACTTACAGCAGTCTTCCCAGGAGTGGACGTCCCTGCAAGTTCACCCCAAGGTCAGGGGTCTGACAAGTGACAGAAAAACACGAGAGCTGCGTCTCACACTCAACAGATGTCCTTTAGCAGGCCCAAGGTCAAAGTTCACAACAGCAACAAAGATTAGAAGGGAAAACATCACCATCTGAAACAATATGGACAGATGAAACCAAAATGGAGATGTTTACCCATAATGCACAGCAACATGGAGAAAACCACAGAGAACATGTCAACAAACTCAAAAACAGCTGATACCTGTCAGCACAGTGGTGGAGGGCAAATTATGTGGGCTTCTTTTGGAAAAATGAGTAAATGCTCTGTAGATGCAGTGGAAGCTTGAATAGGTATAAAACAAAGAAAAATAAACAAAGAAAAATCTTCAACAGCACTGTGAGAGAGACAGAACGCCATAAAGATGATTATTTCAGACCTTAGCTTCACTGGTCACATTAACCCTCTGGAGGCAGGCGTTGCAGATTTGCAACGTTAAAACCTACCTACCTGGTTACTCCACATACGTATTTCATGAGCATTTTTTAAATCAGAAGTACCTCTGAAGGACAACTTAGTTGTTCGTGCTTTTATCAAAACTTATTTTGAGCCTGAGAGGGTTAAGGCTATAACTAGATCAGTGTTTTATCATTTTCATCAAAAAGCACAACTCAGAGGTCTCATGACAAGACCTAGAGAAACTCATTAAAAAAAAGAAACTCGTTCATCTCCAGCAGGCTGGACTATTGCAATGGTATTTTGAATGGTCTGCCCATTAAAGCTGTGAAGCAACAGCAGCTTATTCAGAATGCTGCTGCTAGAGTCTGAACAAGAACCAAGAGAATCGCACATCACTCCTGTTCTTAAATCTCTACACTGGTTACCAGTAACATGCAGAATCGATTTCAAAGTACTTCTACTAGTTTATGAATCACTCAAAGGCATGGGGTCAGAATGCATGTCGAAACTCTTTGCGATATTAAACACCCAGCAGGTCAGCTGGCAGAACCCCGGGTCAGAACATTTAGGGTGAAGCTGCTTTTAGCTAATATGCTGCACACAGTTGGAGTCAGCTTCCTTGTGCCCCAACTCTAGCAACTTTTAAATCAAAATAGAAAATTTCATGTGTTAATTAGCCTTTGAATGACCGTTTCTTATGTTGCACCTTCTGCACTGTAACTGCTCACCCTTTAATTTTGTTTTATTCTGATTTACTTTGATCTAAATTTATTTGTGCATTTTAATCCTCTCAGGCTCAAAATAAGTTTTGATAAAAGGTTGAACAACTAAGTCCTTCAGGGCTACTTCTGGTAGGTTTTAACGTTGCAAATCTGCAATGCCTGCCTCCAGAGGGTTAATCGTGCTGTCACGTTACTTTTGTGTTCATGCTATTCTCACTCTAACCCTAACAGAAAGCACAATGAATTGCCTCTGTGTATGAAATGTGCCACTCAAATAAAACTGCCTTGCCATTTCTGCTGGAACAAACTCTTAAATGTTACGACTGACTTTGTTTTGCTCGTACAAACACAAAAAAAGTAGTTTATTTGATTTCATGTCGTCTCGTGTTTTGACTTTTTCTCATTTTTAACCATTAGATTTTTAAAGTGAAGATAAATGTGTTAAAACACCAAAAGCATTCTCACTCTAAATGGAAACGATGATTTCATGCTTCCAGTTCTGTTAATTACCGAGGAGTTTTCCTCTCAGTGCAGACACTCCCACTTCTCCTTAGAGACGGCTCACTCGCAGCCAACCACAGAAAAACAGGCTGTGTCACTTTTCAGACACTTGCGTCCTCCCATTGTGTTGCTCACTTTCAGTTTTTACCAAAATTTCCTGGCATGTTTACCATGTTTACTCTACTTTCATCCTACCGCGATCAGGATGTGACACCGCCTCGACTCCGTTTCAAGATGAATCCTCAGCTTGAAACCATCATGGTTGTCACACCCTGGCGATCCGTCGCTCAGCTGCGTGCACACAAAGCTTGATGATATTCTCTTCAGAGATGTGTGTGTGTGTGTGTGTGTGTGTGTGTGTGTGTGTGTGTGTGTGTGTGTGTGTGTGTGTGTGTGTGTGTGTGTGTGTGTGTGTGTGTGTGTGTGTGTGTGAGATAGAGAGAGAGAGAGAGGGAGAGAGAATGAAAAGGGGGTGCTGGGTATGAAGTAGAAGAGCTTTTATCAGCTTCTGAGTTGGGAGTCTTTGAGGGCCTCCTCAGAAGCTCAGCATTTCTTCCATTGTTCTATTTCCATCCTTCGCTTCACTCCTGTCACATGTAAAATTACAAAAGCATCCCCACCCCCCACCCCCATATCTTACCCCCTCCAACCCACTCACATCCCACCTCTTTCCCAGTGTTCCATCGTCAGAGAGGCATATAACCCACTTAGATTCTGAAAATACTTCACAACTTTACAGTGCACCAGCCGCAAATTGAAGTTCAGGCAAAGAAGTGAAATAGCAAAGCTGAGGTTGTGAACTTCTTCGGGTTTGAAGCGTGAAACTGATCTCCTAATTTAAGCCCAGCCGTTCCCTCGCACTCAGCACTGCTGTGTACAGTCGTTACACTACGTCACACGCGCTGTGCACACATGATAACAGCAATACGGGATGTTTCCACGTCTTTTCTCGTTGCCCCGAAAGTACACTAGGAGTCGGTTATTGTAATATGTGCAACTCAAACATGGCAGAGAGGCCTCCGAAGCGGGGATGTCGAGGAGGTGGACGGAGTCAGCAGATTGTCCTCTGGGAAGACGGTGCATTCAGTCAACGAGGTGAGGTGAAATCCAAACACAATGAGAGCAGAGTCTGTCAGAAAAACACGGATGGAGTCAAACACGCTGATATCTGAGAGCTTGAAAAGCTTGCCTGCAGGCTTGCACCCGCTAACAGGTGATGCCGATGTGACATCTCAACTACAAGCACTCCTTCCCTTCCCTTTCTCTCATTCCCTCTCGTATCCTTTCAGTTGCATTCTTTTCCACTGCTTCCCTTCTTTGCTTTCTCCTTGGTCCCTGCTGTCATCACCCCCCCTTCCCCATCCTTCTGCCCTGAGGTGCATACTGAATTCAAGTTTCACTGGCAGGAGCAGGAAAATAAAAGATTACTTTCCCTGAATGTAAACTGCAGCAGGTGTATTGGAAATCCCCGGGTCTTGCTTTTGTGCAGCGGAGATCCCCTTTGATTTTTGAGATGCTTCGTCTGAATGAAATGTCGGTGTCGCCGAGCTGTAAACATTAACATTGCCAGGGGTTGAATGTCTCCAGAGTTCATGTGTTGCTCCTCCTGAGCAAACCAACCAGCTGATTCTCTGTCCGATGTAATGGAGTATGACAGCAGCTTGTGCAAACAACAACTTGGGTTTGTAATCTGTGCCAATCCCCTCCCCCGCCTTACCCGGCTACTTTCCTTCTTCATTCCTTCACAAGAGACAACAAGTGGTGAGTTCAAACCGTTCCGATGCTGCATTAGAGCTTGTTCCTCTGCATGTCGGCATGATGTGTGTGTGTGTGTGTGTGTGTGTGTGTGTGTGTGTGTGTGTGTGTGTGTGTGTGTGTGTGTGTGTGTGTGTGTGTGTGTGTGTGTGTGTGTGTGTGTGTGTGTGTGTGTGTGTGTGTGTGTGTGTGTGTAAGGTGAATAAAACTATCATTGTTGGCTGCAGGTGTGTGCTTGTGCCAGGCAGGCTTCAGCAGAGGTACCTGAGAACAATGGCTCTTTGTCGGAGAACACACCTGAGTCAGAGAGGGGAGGTGAGAGGGCCCGATCACTGTGAGACTACACAAGACCAGACTTCATTAAACCCGAGGAGGAGGGGGGGGAGATAAAAGTGTGCAGGAACGTGAAGGGAGGGATGATAAAAGAGAAGAACGCGGACGGAGAGCCGGATTGTGAAAAAAAGGAAAAGGAGCTTGAAGTGAGCTGAACGTTGAAAGAAAACTAATGTAAGAGAACAGAAGAGCCGAGGTTACAGTGGATGCACAGCAGGTGCAAGTTCACATGGCAAGCACTTTGACTCCATTTATTTTCAACAAGAAGGTAGCCTTGTGTGCCCCGTGTGCATACCTCAACAAGTACGGCCTTGAAGGCACCAGGGCATAAAGCTGCCGCTGAAATCCAGCCACAGCTACAATCTGAAGGCTTCTGTGTCAAGGTTTTAGGGTTTGGAGTTGTTTTGTTTCGGTGTTACTGAGCATCTCTGCATGTGTACAGCATGACATTTTATTGTAAAAGAAGACTAAATCTGTCCTTTAGAATACTGTAGTTCAGCAGATTCTCCTTACTTTGTCTCCAGTCAGTCACCACCCAGTTTCACAGGTTCCTCATATTTCTCACATTTTCTTAGCTTTTTTTTTTTTTACAAAAGATTTGTTATGCAAACTTGCCAAGTAGGTTTCAAATGATACTTTGCAACTTTTTCATCTTTTTAAATAATTTTCTCAAGCCAGTATATGCTAAAATGACCCTTTACAGTGTTAATGAAAGGCAATGCAGCCCCATCGCCCCCTGTGGCCAGAATATTCCACTTGCAACTTCACAGTTGACGGTCTGTTGGACTTAGATAAAATTAAGCTGACTTACCTAGCTCTGCAGTCTGCTTCCAGCACATTTCCTGCATGTTTTAGATCATGAACACAGCTGATTTGTTTTCCTTACTGATGACTCCTGTAGACTCTAATGAAGGCTGGGGAGAAATTTCAGCTGTTATTAAGGTAAGATAGTGCCTTTGAGGCCTGGAATTGAATAGAATGGATCGGGAATAGGTGTGTGGTGTGGTGTGGTATGTGAAATAACTGGACAATAGAGTGCTCGTCACCTTAGGACCACTAATAACTGCTTCATTTTAAGGCTGAATAGTGTCTCCAAGTGAGAGTTCTTCCTGTCTTGTTTTATTTATTTTATCAGTTCCTCTTTTGAAATTTATTTCAACATCAAGGCCTTATCGACGCATTTAACTCTTAAATGCCTTACTTGTGATCCAGCATACCGGTACAGCCCCTGACCTTTTGAGTGGATGGACCCTGCTCGTGTTCGCAGAGGCCTTACTCTTGTGGGGAACCAGACCGGACTACTCAGTGGGTCTAGTTCCTGGCTTACCTCTAGCTGGTTTGGACCCAGGGATTGTGCTGGCCAGGAGTAGCCTCTCCACACGATCCTGTTCCCTGAATCCCACCAAACTGGTGTCAAGGGCATCGTAGAATTCTGATGTGCAGCCGAGCATGCAGCTTCAGATACAGAGATGCTGCACGAGCCTTGTTGATTCCAGCTGGCGTCTGGGGTTAGGAGTAAAGGGTTAAGCCTGAGCTAGGCTGAATTTCCTCTTATGAGAAAGGAGCTATCAGCTATGTAATTATCTAAGTAGTTTTGATGAGTAAAATGACTCGCAGGAGACAATTTTTGTCTTTTTTCTAATAAAGCAACCCTTTTAATAAATCAAGAAATTTCAACACAGCAAAATCAGCCAAAAGGCCATGGTAAAAAGGATCAAGAAAAACTGCAAATCCACATAGAATGTCTTTTGTGAGTTTTGTTATTTTATGATTTTTTTTGGTTAATAAGGTAAAACAAGTAAAATCATTACACTTCTAGTAAAACATTAGCACACGTCTATTGAACTAAAGTTTAAAAGCAAAATATGAGATTATTAAATTGAGAAATATAAAACTGAAAACATGTAAAATTCAAATGCAATTCTAATTCAAGCAATCACAATGTTGAGCATTACCGGCTCAAAGTTCAAAAGATTAAAACATAAGTAAAATTAAACTTAAAGGTAACATGAAAGGAATGTTAAGCAGTTAAGATTAGCAGGTAAGAGGGATGTAAAATCAAAAGTAACTAAACTCTTTTGCAATTAAGTAAAATCATTGATTGAGTTTAGACTAATTTTAGCAATTTACATCTATATGGTTTGATGGATAAAATCCTTTAATGAGCCTTCGAGCGCTGCTGAGCTTCTCATCTACCGGTTTTAGTCAGCACCCCTCAAATGCTGGAGCTTTTAAGTTTTGTCCTCTATTCTGGTATTTATTTATGCACATGTGGCTATGCATATAAATAAATGCAGCGCCTTTGAGACACTGGCCCTTTAAGCCGTCTCGGTGCGGCCCGTGTTCATAACGCTCGTTATGGATTTAGTTAAAGAATGGTTCGGGTTCCAAGAGCGTTCTCTGATGTTCTGAGAGGCTTTCTGCTTTCAAGTTACAGAAGGACAAATCGCAATAGGGAGCCCCGTTTGTTCTTTGTTGATCACTTTTATAGCAAAAATCACTGTGCTTTTTTGGCTCATGAGAGAATGTCTTCCATCAGACAGTGACATCCTTAACCTTTCGCTTCACAGGTGTAACCACACCTTGTGCTGCTATGAGTTCTAAAGTTGTGACCACATCTCGACTTCTAGGCAATGTGGTATGGTATAGATTGGTGTGGTATGGTGTGGCAGGGGTGGACATTAACTTTAAAACCAACCGGCCAGCCGGGCTGGTAACTCTGAAAATTTACCGGCCCCACCAAGAATCTACCGGCCCCGCAGGTCAGCTGCCAAAACGAGTCAAAATAACAACTCACTGAACCGTTTTAAATGTAATAAACCTTTATTTTGTACACATTCACAAACATAATAAACTTTTCAACCAGCACTGTGTCAGTCTCTGGCACCATTGTGATGCAGACTGAACATTTGGCTAGTGGTGGACCAGTATGTTACTCCACCTCAAAGTTCTTGTCAAACTCGTCCTCATTTTTCTTGCTCATCACGGAGAGCAAGCGGCCCTGACCCACGCACATGAAATCTTCCTCTGGCTCTGCGTCGTCCATCTCAGCAGCAGTGGAAGTCTTTCCATCCATGAAATCAAGACGCCTTCGCCGTTGGACATCATGAAACCATGTGTTTATGGCTGGCTTCGGGTCGAAGTTTTTAACGTCTGCCGACAGTAACAGCACCGACATGAGCTCGCCCACACTCTTCCCGGACAGGCCGGACCGCCAGTCACTCTTTATCATTTTCATGTGGTTGAGACCTCTTTCACATTCAGCTGTAGATGCAGGCAGGGTCAGCAGCAGGTCCACAAGCTGAAGAACGTTGGGGCACTCGTCAAAGTACCTTCTGTTCAGTTCGCACCATGTCACCTTCTTGATGAACTCCAACCAGTCGGGCTGCTGATACACCTTGAATCGGAGTACTGTCCACTCGTCTGCAACTTTGTCCACCTGCACACCCGCATCTTCCAGGACAAGCTTGAAGTACCCTACCAGGATGTCAACAGTTGCATCTCCAAAGTCTGAAAAAAACAAAAATATATGTATTTTTTACTATCAAAAAACCTTACTCTTTAAAAACCAAGAGGTGTCCTTGCATTACCTCTTCATTTAAAAAAAGTGCTGTGATGAAATCACCTTATCAAAGTAAAATGAGGCAGTTCATAAATTGAAACAAAAAACCAACCTGGCATGTTTACTTTGTCGGGCCAGGACCCAAAATCTGCAATGTTTGTGGCATGAAGTACCCCTCCTTTCACATGCCCAAATCGGTTCTCCATGTTGGCCACCAGCAGGGGCGGCATTAGGCCCAGCTACTTGGGCTCAAGTCCCGAATGTTTATTGAAAAGCCCCGGATCTAAATCGCGGAAGTAACATGCAGTACCAACGTCCAACAGAGAGGGAGCTGCTGGTAGTAGTTTGTATACAGCCTGCCTGAGCCTCCACCACTGAAGAAGAAGCCCTTCAGCAGCCGGCTTTTTCTACTGTCTCAGCCTGAAACGCATGAGTGAAGATGGACATAAGGACGTTTTTTAGACAAAAAGTACGGCGACAGAACCCCAGCTTTGATGAGACTGGTGTTGACTCAGGTTTGTGAGTCTTATTTGAAAATATGTGTTGTGCTGCTGGTTTGCCTAAAGTTAGCTTACTATCAGGTAAAGTTGTTGGAGAAAGAAAGGGAATATTTACTATCATCTCACACTAAACACTAACAGGAACAATACTCTGCTCTGAAAATGCTTAATATGTAGCTTCAGATTAAAAATTATGTGGTACAAGACAAATATATATGATGTTGGCTAGTGCGTGTCACGTGTGTGTGTGTGCGCGTGAGTGCGCGCGTGTGCGTGTGTGTGTGTATTAAGCCCCGGATCTTCTTCAGTCCTAAATCCGCCCCTGGCCACCAGGTCATCAATAAGATTCGGGTGTGATGACTGGAATGATCGACCATCGCCCAAGAGTTCCCTTCCCACAAAGGTCGTCTTGTTCCCGAACGACTGTAGCATGGGGCCAGGCCTACAAAGAGAAAGTAAAAAGTATTGGTTTGTTTAACACAATATAGACTGCAATGAATTTTAACTATTAATATGTTTAGAATACAACTTTTTAACATTGTCTATTTCAGATAATGTTGATGGAGACTCCACCAGTGCAGTAGAAGTTCAAAACACAACTGCTGAAATTTATATTTGTTACAAAATTATTATATAAATGTTCACAAGGCTAATAATAAACAGTTAACGCTTCTTTCTGGAGTTTTTCTCTTATCCGATGGCACCATCTAGTGGCTGACAAGCAAATCACACAAAAAGTCTATTCCTTTGTGTGTCTAACATCACGACTTCGTTTCTGTTCATAAATGTGCTTCTTAGCTGACAAACAGAGCTAAAACACGTTGTTTTACGAGTATTATTCTCATGTCATGTTGTGTTCTCATATTTTTATATTTTAGAGACTTACTTGTCCGTGAAAAGTTCATCAACTCTGCATCAGCTGAGGTATTCCTTATTTGAAGCAAGTAAGCAGTAGTCTAACGCTATTGGTTAGTTCTGGTCAGCGCTCAGTTTCCTATTGAACAGAGCTCTGCAGGGCAGGGGGCGTGCTTAGCAAAAATAAATAAAAAAAGACGTATTGCTTACATTTGATCACAGTACATGAAACAATCACTTTTACAGATTTCTGAAAAATCATACATCATTTCTGAAAGGGGAAAACTCCGGAAAGCAGCTTTAACAGATGTCAAACTGTGAGGCCAAAGATGTTTTATTTTAAAAGGAAGGCTTGCTTTCTCTTGTAAGTCAGCAGCACCGTCTTGGTTGACTGTAGGGCTTCATGCAATGCAGCCATCGTCACATTGGTCTTCTGCATCTTGCGTGACAGCTTGGAAAGATGAGCCGGGACATCAAACAAGAACCGTGCGTACTTTTTCACGTCCAGGGATGTTGCAGCCCGATAGTAGTTCCGAGCCTTGGCCTGCTGGTCACTTCGTACTCCGGTTGAATCTGGGCACTGTATCCAAAAAACAGCAACATGAAGACATTATTTATTTTATATTTGCATAAATAGAGCAGATTGCAAGCTTTAATGTGCACATTTAATAAAATACAGTTTTTGCTTGCTGCTCATTTCTTTTTTGAGATTTGATCTACTTTATCAGTGAGTGCATTTTTTAAGTGCATTCAAACTGACATTTAGTTTTCAGTGCAATCTTTGTAGAGGAATCATTTTTAAAATAATGCTATTTGAAAAGTGCACATAAGGATATATCTGTTCCAGATGTTGAACAATGGCAGAGTACCCTCGCAAGAAATGGTCCAAGGCCGTCAACAAGTGTGATACCCAGCGGGTGCCTGCCGTTCTGGTGGGCATCAGGGGTTTCTATCCCAGGGATTCAAACGAGGCCTTCAAGTTCGCCCAGTTGAGAGGACTGTAGTGGGAGAATGTGTAGAGTCCTGTGAGGAGAACATCCAGCTTCTTGTGGCATGGATTCTTCGAGGCAGCATCCTTAAAACTCAGCTCAAGTCTATGGGGCATACAATGAACAGGCAGCACGTGGGGCAGGTCTGCTGTCAATCTTGTCACCACGCCACTCTTTCCTCCAAGCATGACTGCAGCCCCGTCTGTTGACACAGCGACAAGTTTCTTCTTCCAGGTGCCTTCCTCCACACCAAGACCTTTGCACACACCGGCTGTTATGGCAGACGTGATGTTTTCAGCATTAGCTTTTGTGACTGCCTCGATACCCAGGAACTTGACACTGATTTGTCCTTTAACTGCTTGTCGGCCATAGATGATCTCTTCTTCATTGAGAGCACTGTCAGCAAAGCCATCTGACATCAGAGAAAGAAACTTTCTAGCTGCAAATTCTTCTTGCACTCTCTCCTTCTCTGCCTGGGGCTATACACCCAATGAATGTTTTTGGCCTGCTTTCTGGTTCGGTACGTTTCACCTATCTCCATGCCCTTCTGCTCATCTAAACTGAACAAAAAAGAAAAAGCAAATTACATTTCATACATTGTCAATTCTGACAGACAGTCTTTAACTGTGCTAATGCACATATCTCTCACACTGGAAAGATGGCAGTAAAAGAATTTAAATTAAAAAATTAAAAACTAGAAACGGAATAAGAAAAGGTGGGGAAAATTTAAAAAAATGGAATAATGAAGAAAAGGTGAAAACAATTTAAAAAGGAACGTTTTTTAAAAGGAAATCTTTAATAACAATCTTTTAAAAAAGAAGCAGCAGAAGATGGCAGTTAAACAGAAAAATTATTTTTTTAAATCAAAGATGATTTACAGTGCATCTTTTCTGGTTCTTTTTTTCTCCATCAAACAATAAAATGGACAAAAACACATTGTTAAACAGACCAAACCCAGTATTTTGATAATTTGTTAAGCAAATAATACTTACTCGCACAACGAAGTGAAGTCTGTGTATGGCATTCCTTTCTTTGCAAAAGCTTGAGCCGTACGAAACAACTTTTCCAGTTTGTCTTGCTGTGCTTTCGTCATCGCCACGAGGGCCTTTGCAGCTGGCGACTCTCCTACCGCAAGAGCAAGAGCAAGAGCAGTCTTTTCTGCCTTCATGTGGCTCGCTGTTTTTTCGTGGTCTTTAACGTATTCTGGTTTGAATTTGTTTTTTTCCTCAACAAAACTCGATTTTGTCATTGCATACTTCCGGCATACAATGCAGTACAGCACCTCCTCCACTTTGCTGTACTCGAGCTGTTCTTGGTGTCTCCCGTCTTCTTTAAACCGCCAAGAATCATTCCACCTACGCACACGCTTCTCTGCTTCATACCGTTTCAAAATGTCTCGCTTCTCCTCACCAGTTTTTAACCATTTTGCCAGAGGTTTCATCAAGAAATCCCATCCCTGTGGTGGCACCATCTTCCTGCGTGTTTGTGTGTTTCTAGCGTGGTGCCACTCCGTCTTTTTATAGTGAACTCGCCTCTAGTCACGTGAACCTGCGCAGTGCCGTGTGCAGTGGAATTGAAAACGGCGGCTTCCTACAGGGTACGGCCGTGAAAACCGGTGTGTAAATGACAAACAAAGCTTGGGCGCCACCCGGGCGGTGAGTCGTCAATTATTTATCGTCCGACGAGAAAATTTAGCGCCATTGGTGCTCGGGCTGTTTAAAGGTCCACCCCTGGTGTGGTATAGATTGGTGTGGTATGGTGTGGTACAGATTGGTGTGGTGTGGTATAGATTGGTGTGGTGTGGTGGGGTGTGGTATAGATTGGTGTGTTGTGGTGGGGTGTGGTATAGATTGGTGCAGCGTGGTGCGGTATAGATTGGTGTGGTGCGGTGGGGTGTGGTATAGATTGGTGTGGTGTGGTGTGGTGTGATGTGGTGTGGTGTGGTGTGATGAGGTGTGGTATAGATTGGTGTGGTGTGGTGTGGTGTGATGTGGTGTGGTGTGGTGTGGTGAGGTGTGGTATAGATTGGTGTGGTGTGGTGTGGTGTGATGTGGTGTGGTGTGGTGTGATGAGGTGTGGTATAGATTGGTGTGGTGTGGTGTGGTGTGATGTGGTGTGGTGTGGTGTGATGAGGTGTGGTATAGATTGGTGTGGTGTGGTGTGGTGTGATGTGGTGTGGTGTGGTGTGGTGAGGTGTGGTATAGATTGGTGTGGTGTGATGTGGTGCAGTTGCGGTATAGATTGGTGTGGTATGGTGTGGTATAGATTGGTGTGGTATAGATTGATGTGGTGTGGTGTGGTGCAGTGCGGTATAGATTGGTGTGGTATAGATTGGTGTGGTATGGTGTGGTATGGTGTGGTATAGATTGGTGTGGTATGGTGTGGTATAGATTGGTGTGGTGTGGTATAGAATGGAGTGTTATGGTGTATAGATTGGTGTGGTATGGTGTGGTATAGGTTGGTGTGGTGTGGTATAGATTTGTGTGGTATAGATTAGTGTGGTATAGATTGGTGTGGTGTGGTGTGGTGTGGTACAGATTGGTGTGGTGTGGTGTGGTATAGATTTGTGTGGTATAGATTAGTGTGGTATAGATTGGTGTGGTGTGGTATAGATTAGTGTGGTATAGATTAGTGTGGTATAGATTGGTGTGGTGTGGTGTGGTGTGGTACAGATTGGTGTGGTGTGGTGTGGTATAGATTTGTGTGGTATAGATTAGTGTGGTATAGATTGGTGTGGTGTGGTATAGATTAGTGTGGTATAGATTGGTGTGGTGTGGTGTGGTGTGGTGCAGTGCGGTATAGATTGGTGTGGTATAGATTGGTGTGGTATGGTGTGGTATGGTGTGGTATAGATTGGTGTGGTATGGTGTGGTATAGATTGGTGTGGTGTGGTATAGAATGGAGTGTTATGGTGTATAGATTGGTGTGGTATGGTGTGGTATAGGTTGGTGTGGTGTGGTATAGATTGGTGTGGTATAGATTAGTGTGGTACAGATTGGTGTGGTGTGGTGTGGTATAGATTTGTGTGGTATAGATTAGTGTGGTATAGATTGGTGTGGTGTGGTATAGATTAGTGTGGTATAGATTAGTGTGGTATAGATTGGTGTGGTGTGGTGTGGTGTGGTACAGAATGGTGTGGTGTGGTGTGGTATAGATTTGTGTGGTATAGATTAGTGTGGTATAGATTGATGTGGTGTGGTATAGATTAGTGTGGTATAGATTGGTGTGGTGTGGTGTGGATTGGTGTGGCTGGTAATGGAATACAGGCCAATATTAGAGGATTTACAGTAAAAACTAAACAAAGAAATTCTACAAAACATGAGTGTGTGAAAAAATGAAACATTATCACCATTCATTATTAATTTTTTTTATTAATGTCATTAATGTACAATGTATTATACCACAACATATACCACACCACACCACACTAGAGGCCATCGGCCCGAAATTCTTTTTAAAAGCTGATTTAAAAAAATAAAATATCCGGCACCTGTGTGGCCAACTGCCACTTCTCCTAGACTTAAGAAAGGACCCAAAGGACCCTTGCACACAATATTTATTTTTTTTATGTTTTGAGTTTTTTTATATTTGATGTTCAATAAATATTATGAGATTTATAGATTTATTTAAGCTATATTGCACACAGTGAGTGTTCAGTTGTCTTTCACAATCAACATTCTGCTAAAATGTATATATATTGGCCTTAAAAATCTGCTTTAGACATCGGCAATCAGCAACAAAATTCTTTGAAAATTGGTATCAGCATCAGCCTTAAAAAAACATATTGGTCGGCCTCTAGTCTCTAATATATGACATGTTATCTCTAAAGCTGGGTAAGAAGGAGAACAATGGCAACGTGACAAAAGAAAACGGTATTCTGAGAAACTTTTTGATTAAATTCGCTCCTCATCTTTTTTCTTCATATTTTACTCGCCCCTCCCACCCGTCTCATTCTCTAAAAAGTTCAAAAAGTCAAAACATTCCTACATCCACATTGGATGAACACTGCTTCTGTCTCAACTCCTCAAACATGAAACGCAAATGGTATGTAAATGTCGTCTTTGATTCTGTTTAATGTATCCGAGGTAAAAGGTGCAAAGAATAAAAGAGTCTTCTTCTCGCCTTCTATAAAGCATTACGGTACACCTTTACAGGACATCGGGCTCCCCGCTGTGAGGATAATAGGAAGAAATTGTTTTGCAATGAGATGAAGTGATAAAGGGAAAAAGTATGATTTTTCAAAGACTTTTCAAAAACGTTCCACGCGCTAGTTCTTAGGAGGAAAGTGGCTGAGCACTAATTGAGTGATGGCTGATTGCTGAAATGTTCATCTTTGATGTTTTTCTCTTTTTTCTGTCCATGTAAATGAAACATCAAAACCTGGCCGATGTTTTGTGAGGAATTAGTATGAAGTTGGAATTTGAGAAGGATAGTGTGTGTGTGTGTGTGTGTGTGTGTGTGTGTGTGTGTGTGTGTGTGCGTGCGTGCGTGCGTGCGTGCGTGCGTGCGTGCGTGTGTGTGTGTGTGTGTGTGCGTGCGTGTGCGTGTGCGTGTGAAGAGTGCTGAATAATGGGGAGGGGACATATAAAGAACTTTGCTAAGAGATGAAGCCTTACAGAATCGTATTATTCAAAAACTCAAAGCTTTATTGAAATAGTAGGAAACGCAGCCATTTCAACATGGGCTGCATTCCATTTAGAGGAAGCTCTGCTTGCCTTTCTTACCAAGCAACATTCATAGTTGCAGAAGTGGAATGCAGCCTGTGTGCTTTGCTTTTCTCAAATGAAAATACGAGAGGCGACTCCGTCCTTGAAGCACGCAGGCTACATTAGCATGGTTAGCTGTTAGCTATAACTGTTGCTTCTGTCATGATTAAATAACCATAATTTTGTAAATGATAATGCAAAGCAAAACATATGGCTTACAAAAGAAAACTGTCAAGAACTTTGGAGATTGGAGAACTTTTTATCTGGTGGTAATCGACACAGGTCTCAGTTGACCCATGACTAGCTGTTAGCTTGTCAGTCTGGTCAGAACAGACAAAATAATAAATGTTCATAAACAATCAGAACAAAAGGTCTACCATCTTTTTAAGTATTAGCAGGGAAATGTTTTTATTGATTTTAATCTATTATGATTTGTTCATTTGGTGATGAAGAGCCTATTAGACAAATAGTAGGATGTGAGAAGAATACAATGAAAAAGCTTTTTGCATTTAAAAAAATTCAAAGAGTAAATGTATTCATTATTTTGTAAAAACAAAATCTAACATATTTTTAATCAATGCAACAACCAAAGAAATTTGAATTCATTCTTCTTCTTTTTTTATAAAGAATTCATGCTGCAGTGTTCAAGTTAGCCCAACTTGCTGTAAGGTGACAAGATAAAATAGAAAATAAACGGCACACTAAAATAACAACATATGATGCCCATGTTGAATTAGGGAAACGCGAAAAGGAAAAGCACGGTTCTTTTAAATGAAATCATTTTCCAAGAAAAAGGCTAAATGTTTTGCAAAGGACCAAAGTTCTGGGGGTTGTTTCGGCACCAACAAAGACAGCGTGTGACCAGACTGGCAGGCCTGATCCAGCTGGGCTTGACAGGAGAGCACACATGAAAGAAATGGAAGGAGGGATGGAGGGGTGATTGCAGGGAGAACAGTGAAGGATGAACAGAATCACACACTGAGGTCCCGCTGTTCACAGCGGCAGGTGCAAAAGGAAGAGTGGAGCAAGGATGGGAGTGAGGGGGGGGGGGGGGGGGGGGTACAACTGTTATTATGGAGAGGAAAAAAAAGCATGAGCTGGAAGGAGTGACAGGAGGAGGCAGCATATGGGTAGCACTGAATGAATCCCACGTATGAACCAATCACCGGCCGGTAGAGGTTTGAATGTGGAGCCATTGTGACGCCTTACATTAGGATCCACCGAGCTCCTGATGATGCTCTGGACTCCGAGCTGACACCGACAACAGCAGGAAGGCGCGCGCTTTGCTGTCCACAACCCGCTGTGGCTGTCAGCTGCCAAGACAAATCAATAAACGTCACGAGTAGATCAAGAATCCCGAAGTTTCACTGTTGATGCTTCGATTCTTGATTTAGTTCTTGAGCTTCACGGCTGCTTGGTTTGAGAATCTTTAAATTAGCTTCAAATGAGTTCTCTTGTGTTCTTGTGAAACAGAGGAGTGTATTTTTGTGAATTGGCTGCAGGTAGAATAACAATAAGAGTCATAAAAAAGGTAACTAGCTGACTGAACTAGTGCCAACATCTGTGCCTGCGTTCCCCTGAGCTAGCTCGTGCCTTAACAAAGATTTCTACAAAAATAATAATAAAACCCAAAGTAGGGAAGATGGGGGTGATGAGGGAGGAGGGAGAGGGGTTTATTTTAGATTACAGTACATCAGTCTTGAGGAGAAGCATCCTTCTTGAAGACTGGGCGTTGACAGACAACAAGCGAACAGGCGAGGGAGGATAGCTGAAGATCTCTGCCTTTGATGAGACATAACAATATCCAAATCCCAGACCGCCTCTTACTTAAGTTACTGAGGACTCTAAAAAAAACGAAGTTTTTCCAAAGTCGCTCAGAAGCTTGCGCGCTTTAGGTGAAGGGAGGGAATGGAGGGAGGAAGAAGAAGGGTGGGGGGAAGAAGATAATGTTTATGCATTAGATTTTCAAAGCGCTTTTTTCTGCAAGGAAATTCAGATTCAAAGGTGTACTTCTTGCAGGAAGATCTAAAGGATTCTTTCTCCCTCACGCTGTTATTACTTGAGATACAAAGTCTCTCTGTAGTTTAGCCAAGACTGTATGCACATGGTAACCGAGCGTGAGAAGGCCTTACACAGCTACAGTACACCCAGTCAGGGAACTGAGCGATGTGTCACTGTATATTTCATATATAATATTCTCTACGCTCACATTACATGTTTGACATCAAAGGGAACAGGAAGTCTAAAGTAGCACCGCGGCGAGGCAATCGAATGCTACCGTTAAGTCAAGTCGAGCACTCTGCCGCCCACGAGCGACGCTGCTCACGGCGGAGGGCGCGAGCTTGCTTATCGCTCCAAATCCAAACTCATCGGATCAACATTAACCGAGACTTTTTCTAAACGGAAGTTTGAAAACTCCAGAGGAAAAAGCTGAAGGAGCGGTGGTGTGTGTGTGTGTGTGAGTCGAGTTGTTGCTGAGCACAGCACTCGTACATACGTGTGATTAAAAATTTAAATGAGTGCCTTTATAGTGGATGGGAGGCTTTGAGCCTCCGTAATGAGGCTGATATATGAAGTTTAAACATTCCAAGCTGCTGGAAGTGCCACCGTGGAACAAGCGACAGAGAAAAAGAAGAAGAAGAAGAAGAAATAAAAAACAAGGAGGAGGAGGGAGGTAAAGAAAAAGGGAAGAGATTTGTGGCTTTGATGCAGCAATATCACCGTGGGGCATGGCTGGCTGGCTGGTGCTGGGATCCGGAGCGCCTTCAGAGTGTTTGTAACGTTCCCCAGGATACCATTTCCAGCAATGTGTCGCCAACAATCCAGGACAAACGGTGGAAGAGAAGCAGAATAAGTGAAGTTAGGGACTGAAAAGAGGATGGAAGAAGCAAAGAAAGGAGAGCGGAGTGAAAAGTGGAGGAGCGATGGAGGGGAGGAACCCTGAGAGGGACAAAGAAGTGACCGCAATCGATTTTCTCTACACACCTGTCTGTCTCACACACACACACACACACACACACACACACACACACACACACACACACACACACACACACACACACAACCACAATAAAACAGGTAAAAGAGGGGATTCGGTGTGTGGAGTGTGTGTGTGTGTAAGTGTGAGTGTGAGACCACATGTGGTCTCTCTCTCTCACACACACACACACACACACACACATACACACACACACACACACACACACACACACACACACACAGTTCTATCTCAGGAAGCAGTGGGAGTCTAGTGTCACTTTGAACTTTTCCAACCATTAAAAGCCTGACAGAGTTTTGAAGAGGCCTTTTGAAAGAGAACCTGTGCATTTATGATGTAAATGCATTTTTCCAACCCTTTCTACCCCCCCCCCAACCCCCCCCTCCCATTCTCTTTTTTATTTTTTTATTTTGACAGCCTTTGAAATTTGTCATATGCACGTCCAATTTAACAGCCATAAAAGACTCCTTCTGCCCCCTTTACTTCTTTTTCACAACAATCCATTTTCACATCAACTTGAAAGGAATATTTTTGCTTGATTTTCTTTAATGTAATCATCAGTGCTTCAGTTACGTTGTCTTAGTCTGATCATTCTCTGTCAGATTTACTTTCAAACCCAATTCTTCAAAGGAGGAAAACAACCGTTTTTTTTTTTCAAAAGGACAAGAGTTTCTTTGGTTGGCGCACATCGCCACTTAAAAACTGTCCTTCTGTTATTTGTGGCACAAAAACTTCTTTAGCTCTCCTGGAAACATAAGTTCTGGTCATTCAGCAGCTGAAATTAATTTAATTGTCATAACTATTAAACATTTGCACTAAACTGGAATTTGTTGATGTGAAGAGATTTATGATTTATTATGAGAAGATTGATGATTAAATTCCAGTTTACAGCACACTGACGGTGTGTTTTGGTGCAGGTTGGGTGAAGACCATGTCAGGATGCTCTGATAGTGGCCTCCAGCTCTTCTGAATTGTTGGGTCTGGTGTGGCATCTTCCTCTTCACAATACCTCATAGATATGCTGGCCAATGAAGGACAGGGATACCGTGGTCCTCAAAATAGGTACTAGTAGCTTTGGTACTGTGTGCAGGTGCCAAGTCCTGCTGGA
The DNA here is from genome assembly GCF_043380555.1 of Nothobranchius furzeri. Lineage (NCBI taxonomy): Eukaryota > Metazoa > Chordata > Actinopteri > Cyprinodontiformes > Nothobranchiidae > Nothobranchius > Nothobranchius furzeri. The sequence continues at coordinate 7,721,923 of NC_091744.1, read as the reverse complement.
AAATGAAATCTGCATCTCCATCAATTTGGTCAGCAAC